>NW_011485844.1:5725-8952 GCF_000754665.1 Bison bison bison | reverse complement strand
CTGGTGGTGTCTTAGGTTAGGGCTTTTCACGTGGTAGCTATCCCACAGTCTGGTTTGCTATCTCAAGTTAGTTCCCTCAGATTGCCCTCAGGGCATTCAGTCCTGGTCCTTACTCTAAGCAATGCAACCCACGCCTCCCTGCCCAGCCCCCGCTTGCTAGTGGCAGATGCAGGCGTCTGCACTGCTTCTCCACTGGGGGAGTTACCGTTGGGCACGTAATCTGTGGGGTTTAGTTAATTATTTACTTTTCCTCCCAGTTATGTTGCCCTCTGTGGTTCCAAGACTCACCACAGACTTCGCAGTGAGAGTGTTTCCTGGTGCTTGGAAATTTTTCTCTTTTTTAAGACTCCCTTCCTGGAATGGAGCTCCATCCCTACCTCTTTTGTCTCTCTTTTTATCTTTTATATTTTTTCCTACCTCCTTTTGAAGACAATGGCCTGCTTTTCTAGGTGCCTGATGTCCTCTGCTGGCATTCAGAAGTTGTTTTGTGGAATTTACTCAGCTTTCAAATGTTCTTTTGATGAATTTGTGAGGGAGAAAGTGGTCTCCTCATCCTATCCCTCTGCCATCTTAGCTAACTCTCCCTCCTTGTTGCTTTTAATATTTTTTCTTTAATTTTAATTTGATAAATATGTGTCTTGGTGTGTTCTTCCTTGGTTTTTTCCTATATGGGAATCTCTGCAAGGAAAGGAAACAATCTCTGAGTGTTTCCTTTCCCATGTTAAGGAAGTTTTCATATATACTATCTTCAAATATTTTCTTAGGCACTTTATCTTTCCCTTCTCCTTATGTGACCCCTATAATGTGAATGTTGGTGTGTTTAATATTGTTCCAGAATTCTCTGAAACTGTCTTCATTGCTTTTCACTCTTTATCCTTTATTCTGTTCTGTGACTGTTATTTCCCCCACTGTGTCTTCCAGCTCATCTATTCATTCTTCTGCCTCAGTTATTCTGCTATTGATTCTTTCTAGTGCATTTTTTACTCCTGTCATTGTATTGATCATCTCTCTTTTTTCTTCTTTAAAACTTTAAGCACCTTGTTAAACATTTCTTATACCTTCTCAATCTGAACCTCTATTCTTTTTCTGAGATTTTAGATCACTTTCTTATCATTACTCTGAGTTCCTTTTCAGATAGATTGCTTATTTCCAACTCATTTAGTTGCTTTTGGGTTTTTATCTTGTTCCTTCATCTGTAACATAATTCTCTGTTATTTTATTCCGTTTGTGTCTCCTTTCCATAGGCTACAGGATTGTAATTCCTCTTACTTCTGGTGTCTGCTCCCTGGTGGGTGAATTTGGCCCAGGGGCTTGTGCAGGCTTCCTGTTAGAAGGGAGTGGTTCCTAATCTCTGGTACATGGACCTGGGTCTTGTCCATTTTATGTACAGTGTCATGTCAAGGGATGTGTTTTGAGGTGACTACGAGCTCAGTATGTCTTTAGGCAGCCTGTCTTCTGATGGTTGAGTTTGTATTCCTATCCTGGTGGTTGTTTGACCTGAGGCTTTCCTATCCTGGTGGTTGGGGCCTGCGGGTTGTTGTGTGGTGTCAGGACTTGGTGCTGAAATTTGAACTTCTGTGAGAGTTCACTCAAAATTATATTTCTTGGGGCTTCTTCTATCAGTGTCCTTGCTCTCACAGTGAGTTATAATTGACCTTCACCTCCCCAGGAGACCCTGCAAGACCTCTAGATAGGTATAGCCCAGGTTCCTATAGAAGTACTGCTTTGTGATGGGTGCCAGTGCGTGTGAGACCTTATGTGACCTCCAAGAATGGGGTCTCTGTTTTCCCCAGCCCTGTAGGGCTCCTGCACTCAAGCCCTGCTGGCCTTAAAGGGCAAATTCTCTGCAGGTTCTTCCTTTCAATGATAGACCCTAGCACTGCTTTGGGGAGTTTTTTAATGTGAGAACATCCCTACATAGCCTGTGTGAATTTAATATTTTAGGGTAGGAGAAATATTTTTAGTATAGATGTCTGCCACCTCTTTCCTCAGTGTATGCTGGCTATTATTTTCTTTATAGGAGGTGTGATTTATACTGTGGTGGACAAAACTGAAACTAGGTATTAAGCAGGGCCTTCTATTTGCTCTATGGTTGTCACTGCGCTATCAGAGGTGGGATCTGCTCACTAGTTATTGGAGTAGAAGGCCCTAGATCTGTTTCTTAGCCATTTCTGATCTGAGTACAAGGTAAATAGGACTGAAACACTACCACTGGAAGGGAAATCACTATTTCTCTTCTTGACCTTTTCACCTGTGGATGTTCTCTGTTGTGTGTCACCTTTCATCTGTTGTGTGAACTCCCATATTACACTGTTGTTGGCACTGCTCTCAACTCCACCTTAACTGTTGGCATGCCAGCAATTGGTCCTGGTTCAAGATGCATTTAGAAAAGGCAGAGGAACCAGAGATCAAATTGCCAACATCTGTTGGATCATAGAGAAAGCAAGAGAATTCCAGAAAAACATCTACTTCTGCTCCATTGACTACAATAAAGCCTTTGGCTGTGTGGATCACAACAAACTATGGGAAATTCTTAAAGAAATGAGCATACCAGACAACTTTACCTGCTTCATGTATGCATACAGAAATCTGTAGGCAGGTCAAGAAGCAACAGTTAGAACCGGGCATGGAACAATGGACTGCTTTGAAACTGGGTAAGGAATACGTCAAGGCTGTGTATGTCACTCTGCTTATTTAACTTATATGCAGAGTACCTCATGCAAAGTGTTGGGATGAATGAAGCACAAACTGGAATCAAGATTGCTGGGAGAAATATCAGTAACCTCAGATATGCAGATAACACCACCCTTATGGCAGAAGTGAAGAGAAACTGAAGAACCTCTTAGTGAAGATGAAAGTAAACCTCAACATTCAGAAAACTAGTATCATGAAATCCGGTCCCATCACCTCATAACAAATAGATGAAGAGACAGTGGAAACAGTGAGAAACTTTATTTTCTTGGGCTCCAAAATCACTGCAGATGGTGACTGCAGCCATGAAATTAAAAAGACACTTGCTCCTTGGAAGAAAAGCTATGACCAACCTAGACAGCATATTAAAAAGCAGAGACATTACTTTGCCAACAAAGATCTGTATAGTCAAAGCTATGGTTTTTCCAGTAGTCATGTATGAATGTGAGAGTTGGACCATAAAGAAAGCTGAGCACTGAAGAATTGATGCTTTTGAACTGTGGTGTTGGAGAAGACTCTTGAGAGTCCCTGGGACT
>NW_011485844.1:5039-5625 GCF_000754665.1 Bison bison bison | reverse complement strand
ACTGATGTTGAAGCTGAAACTCTAATACTTTGGCCACCTGATGCAAAGAGCCTACTCATGGGTAAAGACCTGACTCATTGATAAAGACCCTGATTCTGGGAAAGATTGAAGGCAGGAGGAGAAGGGGACAACACGGGGTGAGATGGTTGGGTGGCATTACTGACTTGATGGACATGAGTTTGAACAAGCACTGGGAGATAGTGATGGACAGGGAAGCCTGGCGTGCTGCAGTCCATGGGGTTGAACAAGACAGACATGACTAAGCAACTGAACAACAACAGCAGTCTCTCAGATGTTGTTTTCGCCAGGCCACGAACATAGATCCACTGAAGTCAGGTGCCAAGATTGCTGTTGTCATGGATCAGAACCTACCATGGATGCTATTGTGCCAGTTCATGCTCTAGCTTGGCACAACCCCCACATTTATGTCTCCACAAACTCTATAGCTGTTAAAGCTAGACCTCTCTCGGCTGTGGGACCGCTCATTATCCATTAAGATGTTCTATAGGCACTGAGTTTACAAAGTCAGTTGCAGAGACATCAGTTTGTAGTTTGTATAACTGTGAGAAATTTCAGTCTTCCTTAG
>NW_011485844.1:1583-2313 GCF_000754665.1 Bison bison bison | reverse complement strand
GGAATTTGATCTCTGGTTCCTCTGCCTTTTCTAAAACCAGCTTGAACATCAGGAAGTTCATCATTCACATATTGCTGAAGTCTGGCTTGGAGAATTTTGAGCATTACTTTACTAGCGTGTGAGATGAGTGCACTTGTGCAGTAGTTTGAGCATTCTTTGGCATTGCCTTTCTTTGGGACTGGAATGAAAACGGACCTTTTCCAGTCCTGTGGCCACTGCTGAGTTTTCCAAATTTGCTGGCATATTGAGTGCAGCACTTTCACAGCATCATCTTTCAGGCTTTGAAATAGCTCAACTGGAATCTGTCACCTCCACTAGCTTTGTTCGTAGTGATGCTTTTTAAGGCCCACTTGACTTCACATTCCAGGATGTCTGGCTCTAGGTCAGTAATCACACCATCGTGATCATCTGGGTAGTGGTTTTTGCCATACATGGACATGAATCAGCCATGGGTGTACATGTGTACCCCATCCTGAAACCCCCTCCTATGTCCCTCCCCATCCCATCCCTCAGGGTCGTCCCAGTGCACCGCCCCTGAGTGCCCGTTCTCATCCATTAAAACTGGACTGGTGATAGATTTTACATATGGTAATATAAATGTTTCAATGCTATTCTCTCAAATAAACCCACCCTCATCTTCTCCCACAGAGTCCAAAAGTCTGTTCGCTAAACCTGTGTCTCTTTTGCTGTCTTTCATGTAGGGTCATCATTACATTTTTTTTTTTTTAAT
>NW_011485844.1:1185-1483 GCF_000754665.1 Bison bison bison | reverse complement strand
ATAAAGTCTGACACTGTTTCCACTGTTTCCCCATCTATTTCCCATGAAGTGATGGGACCAGATGCCATGATCTTCGTTTTCTGAATGTTGAGCTTTAAGCCAACTTTTTCACTCTCTACTTACACCTTCATCAAGAGGCTTTTTAGTTCCTCTTCACTTTCTGCCATAAGGGTGCTGTCATCTGCATATCTGAGGTTATTGATATTTCTCCCAGCAATCTTGATTCCAGCTTGTATTTCTTCCAATCCAGCGTTTCTCATGATGTACTCTGCATAGAAGTCAAATAAACAGGGTGACA
>NW_011485844.1:0-534 GCF_000754665.1 Bison bison bison | reverse complement strand
GTTTAATTAGATCCCATTTGTTTATTTTTGCTTGTATTTCCATTACTCTGGGAGGTGGGTCATAGAGGATCCTGCTATGATTTATGTCGGGCAGTGTTTTGCCTATGTTTTCCTCTAGGAGTTTTATAGTTTCTGGTCTTACGTTTAGATCTTTAATCCATGTTGAGTTGATTATTATGTATGGTGTTAGAAAGTGTTCTAGTTTCATTCCTTTACAAGTGGTTGACCAGTTTTCCCAGAGCCACTTGTGATAGAGATAGTCTTTTATTCATTGTATATTCTCGCCTCCTTTGTCAAAGATAAGGTGTCCATAGGTGCATGGATTTATCTCTGGAGTTACTTTGTTCCACTGATCTATATTTCTGTCTTTGTGCCAGTACCATACTGTCTGATGCCTATAGCTTTGTAGTATAGTCTGAAGTCGGGCAGGTCGATTCCTCCAGTTTCATTCTTCTTTCTCAAGATTGCTTTGGCTAGTAGAGATATTTTTTTACATTTCCATAAAGATTGTGAAATTATTTACTCTACTTCTCT
>NW_011485843.1:16559-17027 GCF_000754665.1 Bison bison bison | reverse complement strand
TTCTTAGTATCAAACTTTCATTAAAGGTTGAAGAAGAAAAGAAGAAGCACAAAAGTATTGCAGTGGAAGTATCAGACAATGTGTGTGATACTGCTGATGAGAGTGGATTGATTCAGCAGAGAAAGAGTGGAGGAAACAGCAATCAGGAGTTTGTTGCTATGGAGGATGAAGGTTCTGATAGGTAAGCCTATTTAATAGCAGGTGATTTGTTATTTTTCTTTGAAATAAGTTTGGATGTGAGAGTTGGACTATAAAGAAAGCTGAGCGCTTAAGAATTGATCCTTTTGAACTGTGGTGTTGGAGAAGACTCTTGAGAGTCCCTAGGGCTGCAAGGAGATCCAACAAGTCCATCCTAAAGGAGATCTATCCTGGGTGTTCATTGGAAGGACTGATGTTGAAGCTGAAACTCCAATACTTTGGCCACCTGATGCGAAGAGCTGACTCATTGGAAAAGACCCTGATGCTGGG
>NW_011485843.1:15745-16025 GCF_000754665.1 Bison bison bison | reverse complement strand
AGACTCCCAAGTACTGGACCATCAGGGAAATCCCTAAATTAAGCATTATTGTATTTAAAAGTGAAACAGAAAATATAGTGTAAATCTAATTAGGACTCCCATGGTAAGAGTCACTGTGTTTAGGCAGTGAACTCTAGGTTTCCAGTGTAGCCCTTGAGGTTCTTCCCAGTGTCTTTCCAAAGACGCACGTCTCTGCTTTCTTTCGTGTGTTTCATACTTTTCCTTCCAGGTTCCTAGGAAACAGCCTAGATGCCACGTGCCTGATCTTTGCGCTCTGTAT
>NW_011485843.1:9687-14266 GCF_000754665.1 Bison bison bison | reverse complement strand
TATTAGAAAGCTTATTGATTGTATGACATTATCTTTAAACTATTACAGTAAACTAGTTGTACATAATACTTCTGTTATATATAGTTTTATGGTAAGGGCTTGTTTGTTGGTTCTGAAGTGTAATATTCCTATGTAATTGTATGTGTAGATGATTAGTTCAGTTAATTCTATCCTACATAGATTTTAAAAAATTATATAATCATGAACTTACAAACACTTAGGCTATGCTGAATAGGATTTGATCATTCCTTGATGATTCTAGTTGATAGTAACATCGTGAGTAGCTATGATTTTGTAAGGTACTCTGAAACATTACATCATATCAATGTCATAGTTGTTTATAGATTCTAAGGAAAAGGGAAAATTTTTGTTTATATTCAACAGAAAAAAAACTACTAACAATCTTTCACAAATTATTAATTTTGGTTTATAGAGTTCTAAATTATAAAAACTATGCTTCCCATAGTAAGAGTGTTATTAACACATATTGTGTATTCAGTAAGTGTATATCAGATTCATGAATATACAGCAGAATGGTTGAATAAATGCCTACTGATACATTTCTTTACAAAAGCAAGTGTTTAGTGAAAGTAGATTTCCAATATTGCCTACCTCTAAAGTCTTTTTATTTTTTGAGAAATGTGTTAAGATTGAGAAAGTATTATTTATAGTTATAACTGGACATGGAATAATAATATAGATTCATTTGCTATCATATTCCTTAAGAAGACTTATTTAAATATTACTTTCTCAGCATATTTTCAAACTGCAGTGTTGAAGCCAGATTTCCTGAGTTTGAACTCTGGATCTGTTGGTGACCTGCTGTGTGGGCTTGGGCAACTTACTCAGCCTTTCTGTGCTCCGTTTCTTCCTATGTAGAGGACCTAATGTATTACCTACCTTCCAGAATGTTTGTGAGGATTAAAATGCCATTAAGACATATAAAGTGCTTATAATAATGCATAGCACTTGCATAGGAAGTCCTCAGAAGGCTATTATCATGGTTATTAAAAATGGGTTTCTTTCTTATAAGGACTTAAGGAATACATCCCAGATAGGTTTTATTGCTGCAAAACATAGTTCTTATTGAAAATAACAACTGCAAGAAATCCTGGTGTACTGGTTCCCTTCATATAATGCAAGTAATGCTGTGTTTTTCCTTTTCTTTGATCTAAATTAAATGTTTTATTAGTATTATAAATGTATTTTGTTTGTCCTTTAATGTTACTCTTCTTTATTGTTTTAATCCTTTTATAAAAAATTACCAATGCAAATGCAATGATTTTATATAAAAAACAAAGTTTAAGTATTTGTATTTTTAAGTATTTAATATTAGCCTGAAAAGAATCATTTGTTTTTTCAGGCCTGCAAAAAAAAACATCTAATGAAAATAACAAAGTATAGTAAAAAAGTTAACTATAAAAAATATTTTCCTAGTAAAAAATACTTTGTAAAAGGAATAGTAGCAAAATATAAAATCTTCCTTTGTTGTAGAGACATATACTTTGACAACTTAATTTAGAAACACTATTGATAAAGTTATCCTTTTGATAAAAAAATCTGTCCTTTTAAAAAGTGTCTGTTTTTGCTTTAATGAAGAGATGTTTATCACCTTTGTACAATTAGTATGTTCTATAATATTTTAAGGACATTATGAAATAGTATTATTTATGTGTAGGTCAAAGAACAAATTAATTCTGTGGATGACTGAGATGACTTAACTCAGTCATCTGAAACAGCTTCCGAGGATGACGAGTTGTTTATTATAAGAATTCCATGTTGCTAATTGAACAACTTGACACAGGGTGTAAAGGGAGGACTGCAGTGTAAATATAAATACAAAGCCTGTTTGTGTATGGTGTAGTAGTAATATATGTCTAGTACTGCTCTAGAGCCAGGGATGTGTTACAGTGCTGGGCATTTCAGAAATAGGTTCTGTATTAAAAGAACATGAACATGAGTGTATACTCTGCACCACAGGCCTATGATCATTCTCACTCACTGTACCTTCTGTTGACTCTTCTTTCCTGTGCCTTCACCCAAGGTCAGGTTAGCATCATTTTCCTCCTGGAATAACTGAAATAATCTCAGAACTTCTTTCCCTGCCATTCTACCTCTCGGAACCTCAGTCCACACAGCAACTATAATGATCATCTATTTTTAAAAAATCAGATCTCATCATGTCACCCTTTTGCTTAAAGCCCAACTGTTACTTCTCTTTGCTTCATGGTTAAAGGTCACAATTGTCTAGCTTCATCTTGTTTTATTTTTTACCCTTCTTTCTACATGAATTTTAGCATCAGGGTGTCAATTTCCTAAAATGTCTGCTGGTCTTACATTTTCATTTTCATTCAGTTCAAAATACTTTGTAATTCTTCTTTTCATTACCTCTTTGATCCAAGGGTTATTTAGATCCGTGTGATTTAGTTTCCAAATATTGAGAGTTTTCCAGAGATCCTTCTGTGCTCTTGCTTCTTGTGATTTAATAGGTGCATCCAGAGGGACCCTGGGGCTAGGGCTGATTATTTCCTGCCTTGGAGGCAAGACCTTACTGACTACCCTGTTCATTCTACTGTAAGGAGAAGTTTTTCCAGCCTGGCTTATGAGAATAGATAGAATTCCTGGGACTGAGTGAGCACCAGTCACAGGTTCCTATAGTCTTTTCAGATGGTTTCTCCCTGGTCTCAGGTGGTTTCTCCCAGATGGGCGTTGTTTGTTCCTCTGCTGAGTACCCGAGGGGCTCCTCCTCAGATCTCCAGGGTCCTTTTTCTTTCTGTTCCACTCTCTCCTCTCCGCGGTTCTGATATGTGATCTCTGCCCACTTTGGTTTCACCAGACTGTCAGCTTCATCACCTCCTGTCAGGGAGTCTGGCTGACTCAGCTTCCATTCCTTCTCCTCATGTTGGGGCCTGGAAATTCTCTCAAGGCAGTGGGCTGGGGCGTTTCCTTAGGCTAACCTCATGTATTTCCAGGATCATTGTCTCTCATTCCCTGAAGTCCTTTGTCATGAAAATCATTGTTTAATGTCGGCGTCGTTTTTGCTCGCTCCACTCAGGAAGGTAAATCAGTAGCTGTTCACTCTGTCTTGGTTAAAAACATATGGCAGCTGGAGACTGTCCACAGGGTTGTTCTTCCTACTGTACTTACTACTTCCTGCTCATCCTTCATTTCTCAGTGTGACATCTCTTCCCCAGGGAAATCTTTCCTGGACCCAATCTATGTCGAGTTCTATTATGTGATCATAGAACTCTCTTTTCTTATAATATCCTTCTGAGTTCATAATTATTTTATTTATCTTTCTCTTCTACTAGACTTGAAGCTAAACGAGAGCCAGGGGAGTCTGTTTCATCTGCAGAGCTTAGAATAATGTCTTCCACATTATAGAGACTTAATATTTGTTCAATGTGTGGATGCGTGAACGTGAAAGGCACAGTCCTTTATACTCAGAACTTACTCACATAAATTTTTGTTTGTTGTTGTTTTTATCTTTGTTTTCTTCATTATGCAGATTCTGTTAGCTTGTTGAAAATTCAGGATACGATTCTTTCGTATGAAAGATTAGTGGAACTTAAAAAAAAGCCACTGTGAACTGCTTAGAGGAAAGATTAAAAAAAACGGAAAGTAAGGTTTGTGGGCTACAGAAAGAGCTGTCAGAAACCAAAGAAGTGAAATCACAGTTAGAGCATCAGAAAGTGGAGTGGGAACGAGAGCTCGGCAGCTTGAAGTACTGTACATCTCGCTTTTAGAGAAATATTTGAACTATTGTTTCCTTTAATACTGCAGAGACATAGACGTGTTATAAGGACTAGCTTATCCTCTAGGATTTTACAGAGGAGAAAGTGTTACTAGTATTGTGGAGTGTGAAATTCTTGGAAATAATATAGCAGGTTGTTAACAGTGAGTGCTTCTAATAACTTAATGTAAGTTTTTCCAAATCATCATTTTCATGACCGTACAGAATGAAGGTTTCCACCATAATGGAAACCTTATTAATTATTTAGCAAATTGACTTTTGGTTGTTTTTCACTTTTCTGTATTATATTTAATATGACAAGAAATGTTTTTCTATAAATTCATTTTTACCTTTCTAATTATTTTGAATACATTTTCTTTAATAATATCGTATCATTTGGTCAAAGTATGAGAACTTAAAAAAGATCTTTGATCTATATTTGAAGTTTATATTACTTTACATTCCCATGCACAGATGTTTACAGTAGTCATTTTTCTCAAGACAGAAAAAAAAAATGGATGCAGTTTTATTCTTAACCCTCGGCATGAAAACTGTGAAATTATTAAGTGTTTTTCATTATATTTTCCCCTATTTTACTATTTTAAACATTATGTAGAGGGAATGAAAGTTATTGTAGCAGTGGATAATCTCATGATTTTCTAAGAAGAGCTGTATAAGTTTTGCAGATTGACCTTAAAGCAAGAAGGAGAGCAGAGAAGAAATGCTGATATGTTGTATGAAAAAATTAGGGAGCAGTTAAGAAGAAAAGAAGACCAATATAAGTAAAAAAGTTGAAATGAAAACAGCAACTTGAACTCACTCTCAGAGCACTAGATATGGAACTGA
>NW_011485843.1:3633-9474 GCF_000754665.1 Bison bison bison | reverse complement strand
TTAGGCAAAGTAATATTAATTCCAATCCATGTATTAATTTTGGCTTTCTTATGTTAAAATACAGGCTAATTTGCTTTGACACTGTGAAGAAACTAGCTAAGTGCTTTGTAAAGAAATTTTCCTTCACAATACTATGTCTGCCTATGTTTTTGCTCTGTGATAAATTTAGCAGGCATTTAAATTAAGATCTGAGTTATTCATGTGGGAATAAAGATCCTTGTGCTTAAAAGGTCTACTTCCTTTAAACAGTTTTTTTCATTTTAAATTCTTCTCCTAAGCTTTTAACTTTTTTTTTTTAATGGTATAGGCCCCAAACTTCATATAATGTCTCTCCAGGTTATAGAAGCACGAAATGACACTCAGAAGCAGCTTTCTTGAGAACGGAATGGCAGAATGTTATGGGATGGAATTCTGGCCGATCACCTTGCCAAACAAAAGGAGATAGAAAGGGCTAATAAGGAAATGAACTCTGAGGTATTTTCTGTAGTCATTTTCAAATATGTGTATATGTCTCTGTGTATGTATATATTTTAAAAACCAACACTATACATCATAGAAAGTGTAGAGGATTTTGAAAGCTTATTTTGAGGAGGGAAACATTTTCCATCTGTTCGATAAAGTAATATTTATAATTCAAATCTGTTTGTCTCCTTCAGATAGGTAGTGACACATGATGGCCTCATCCAAGGAGAGGCCTTTAATATTTTCCATAGGAATTGATCTCAAAGTTTTTGCAACTGTCTTGGAAGAGCCGGCACCCTGACTGTGGTTTAGGCAAGGAAGACCGTGTGTGGTCCACCATCAAGTGCACTACCCGACCGAGTCCCTCTGCTTTGGAGTGAACGTGTCGGTCACTCCATGCACATCATCATCTTCAGTGTCTAAATCGGAGTCTGTTCTTGGCTCTGCTGTCATTTCTTTAACCAATACCCTATCAATGACTTTTTCACATCATTTACAGGTTTTCAATTTGTAAACACTGTGCCATCAGTTGTTAAAACACTTTTGAACACCTTAAAAAGTTGTTTCTATAGAAAAAACTTATAAAAGTCCCCCCTCCCCCTCTAAAGAAAACAAACTTTTGCTACTGACAGTAGATATTCTGGTTGTTGGTAGTGATGTTGTTTCCTCGAAAGATCACTAGGTTACTTTATCACTTCCCTGATGGTAAGGAGGAAACTATAGGCAGTTCAGAGACCACATTTTGGATGTCATTCTTCTACTTGTGAGAAAATGAGCACTCTGCTCTATGAGTGCCCTGTTTCCATACAGGGAACTTTTGAAAACAGTGATAGATATGCCATAATATATATTAGTGATGATTATTGTGTTCTTCATTGTATTTCCCCCATCTTACTATTTTAAACGTTATGAAGACAGGATGAAAGTTTTTGCTGTAGCAAATAATCTCATGATTTTCTAAGAAGAGCTCTCTACATTTTACCTTATTTACCATTAGTGTGTGTACCATGAGTGAAATAAGAGGCTTACTTTGTCTGTTTGTACTAGAGAAGTAACTGTGGTTTGATGTAAGAGGCCTACTAGAGTCAGAAGATCTGGTGAAAAGCCTGCAGCTTATTTATATTTTTAACTTCTTCCTTTCCAGAATTATAGCTAATGAGTTAATTGATATTTGTAGAAGTGCTTAGTACAGTTATCAAGAGGGATAATTCTTCTAATTGACTGTTAAAATGTTAGAAAGATAGCATAGTCTCAAAAAAGTTTTTTTAATGAAATTTAGTCTGTTTAAATATATATAGGGCTAAGGCTCTTACTGTGAGGTAGCTGTATAGGTTAGGTATCAGATGCAGTGTTTTTAAAGCTAGCAAGTAGTGTTGTTTATTGAATTATAGTCAATTTACAGTATTGTGTTGTTTCAGGTATTCAGCACAGTGATTCAGTTATATACGTATATGTGTGTGTGTGTGTATATATATAGGGCTTCCCTGCTGGCTCATACTGTAAAGAATCCGCCTGCAATACAGGAGACCTAGGTTTGATCCTTGGGTTGGGAAGGTTCCCTGGAGAAGGAAATGACTACTCACTCCAGTATTCTTGTCTGGAGAATTCCATGGGCAGAGGAGTCTGATCGGCTACAGTCCATGGGGGTTAAAAAGAGTCAGACATGGCTGAGTGACTAACACACATGCACACTAACACACACACACATATTCCTTTTCAGATTTTTCTTGTAGAATATTAAGTGTAGTTCCTTATGTTGATCCTTGTTGGTTATTTTATCAGTTCAGTTTCAGTTCAGTCGTGTCTGACTCTTTGTGACCCCATGGACTGCAGCACGCCAGACTTCCCTGTCCATCACCAACTCCCGGAGTTGACTCAAACTCATGTCCATTGAGTCTGTGAGGCCATCCAACCATATCATCCTCTCTCATCCCCTTCTCCTCCCACCTTCAGTGTTTCCCAGCATCAGGGTCTTTTCAAATGAGTCAGTTCTTCCCATCAGGTGGCCAAAGTATTGGAGTTTCAGCTTTACCATCAGTCCTTCCAATGAACACCCAGGACTGATTTCCTTTAAGATGGACTTGTTGGATCTCCTTGCAGTCCAAGGGACACTCAAGAGTCTTCTCCAACACTAGAGTTCAAAAGTATCAATTCATATATTTCATATATACTGGTGTGTATATGTTAGGAAAAGGCAATGGCAACCCACTCCAGTACTCTTGCCTGGACAATCCCATGGATGGAGGAGCCTGGTAGGCTACAGTCCATGAGGTCGCACAGAGTCGGACACGACTGAAGTGACTTAGCAGCAGCAGCAGCAGTGTGTATATATTAATCCCAACATCCTAATTTCTCCCTTCCCATACCTCCCTTTCGCCTATGGTGACCATAAGTTTGTTTTCTATGTCTGTGAAGCTCTTTCTGTTTTGTAAATAAGTTCATTTTTAGATTCCACATGTAAGCAGTATGATATGATACTTGTCTTTGTCTGACTTACTTCACTTACTGTGATAATGTCTAGGTCCAACATCCCTGTTGCTACAAATAGCATTTCATTCTTTTTATGGTGTAGTAGTATTCCATTTGGAGAAGGCAATGGCACCCCACTCCAGTACTCTTGCCTGGAAAATCCCATGGACGGAGGAGCCTGGTAGGCTGCAGTCCATGGGGTTACTAAGAGTCGGATATGACTGAGCGACTTCACTTTCATTTTTCTCTTTCATGCATTGGAGAAGGAAGTGGCAACCTACTCCAGTATTCTTGCCTGGAGAATCCCAGGGACGGCAGAGCCTGGTGAGCTGCCGTCTTTGGGGTCACACAGAGTCGGACACGACTGAAGCGACTTAGCATAGCATAGCATAGCATAGTATTCCATTGTACAAATATACCACATCAGATGCAATTTTTAAGTGTAGTCAGATCTATACATCTTTGGTTTAAGCCTTCCCAAGTTTGTTGTAATTCAAAAAAAAAAAGCCTTTCCAGTTCTGAGCTTCTTGAAAAGTCTCTTGGGGTTTCTTTTTTACTTTCATGGATTCATTGTCTTCAATTAAATTTTTGAACTTTTGGCTATTTCTGCTTGTATAATGTCTGAGATTTGTATTGAACCTTATTTTTTCCATTTGGAGACACACTTGGTGCAGTCTTTTCATTGTATAAACATAGAGGTTGCTGCTACTACTGCTGCTAAGTTGCTTCAGTCATGCCGGACTCTGTGTGACATAGACAGCAGTCTTTCATTTTAGAGGAAATCATGAAATGTCACTTTATTGAGTACTAGCTAAAAGTCTCCTTTGTTTCACTTAGGTTTCTGATAGTTGTGAAGAAGCAAAAGACCTGTGTGCAAAAACCACATGCTGCAGGATGAAATTGCCATGCTAAGACTGGAGATAGATGCAGTGAAAAATCAGTACTGGGAAAAGGAAAAGAAATATTTTGAGGACATTGAAATCATAAAAGGAAAGAATGATGATCTTCAAAAGGCAATAAAACGGAATGAGGAAACGTTAACAAAGACTGTATCCCAGTATATTAAGTATATTAAGCAAGCTTAATGCTCTGACAGCTAAGAATACAACGCTAAACTCTAAGCTGGAGAACGAAAAAGAAAGCAAATGAAGACTGGAAATGAAAGTGGAATCCTACCGTTCTAGACTGGCTGCTGCCTCACACGATCATGATCAATGTCAGACATCAAAAAGAGACATGGAACTTGCCTTCCAGAGAGCAAGAGACGAGCGGTTACACTTGCATGACAAAATGAAGTCCGATGTGGCTAACCTGAAAGATAACAATGAGATGCTTTCCCAGCAGCTTTCTAGAGTGAAAAGTAAGTTCAATAACCTAGAAATTAAGCTGCATCACACGAGAGATTCTCTCAGAGAAAAGATTTTGATGTTAGAATGTGTCCAGAGAGACCTAAGCCAAACAGAGCGTCAAAAGCAGGAAATTGAACACATGTATCAGAACGAACAAGGCAAAGTGAATAAATATATTGGAAAGTAGGAATCCTTAGAGGAGAGATTATCTCAACTCCAGAGTGAAAACATGTTGCTCCGAGAACAACTGGATGATACACAAAACAGAGCCGACAGTAAAGAGAAGACGGTCATTAGCATCCAAGACCAGTTTCAGCAGATGGTGAGAAAACTTCAGGTCGAACGTGAGAAACAAGGTCTGGTGCTGGAGGAAAGAAATAAGGAGTTAATCAAGGAGTGTAATCATTTAAAAGAGAGAATGTGTCAGTACGAAAATGAGAAAGCAGAAAGAGAAGTGAATATCCAGAAGAAGAAATTCTCAGACTTCCTGAAAGAAAGTTTAAAGCGATTCTTGATTCTGGCTAAATGTTGAATCTAGTTGAACATAAAAAAATACATAGGCTGTGAATCTATGGTCTCTAAACCAGCCTAAAAGCACACCTTGTATCCAGCAAATAAAAATTAGACCCAAGAGATGCTTTACTTTGAGTAGAGACATTGTATTGCTTATGAAATGTTAAGAGATTCAGTTCTAAATTATTAATATAGATAGTGTTAGTAATTTACTCTTTCACTATTAGGATAAGGATTTTAATCTTTGTGTTACCACATTTCAGTATCATGATGAAGTGGATAAATGAAATGCTCAAACCTAAAATGAATATTTCAAAAATAAGTTTCAGTTACATGGATTACCTTGACAGTCAATTCCAGGTTTCCCAGATGCTATATTTTATATATTGTACTTTGGTTTCAGTAACTTGTCATACCTTTTGGTCATATTTGTTTTGGTCAAATTTGGGTAAATTTCAGATTTGAGTAGTTTATAAATTTATATGTTTATTTGAGAAAATCTGATTTAAAGCATGGATGATGTTGTGTTTGAGTGCTGGAGGAGAGGTCAGTAACCTACAGAGGGCAGACAGGAAATATTTTCACTTTGTGGACTGTAAGGTGTCTGTTGTAACAACTCATCTCTGCTGTATGGCAGGAAAGCAGCTGTTAACAATATGCAGACAAAAGAGACGAAAACCAATGATGGCGGATTTACTAGGTTATTAGTAGTTAAAACAGTTGTTTTTTCTTTTTCTTTTAGTTGCAAGAAGCACAGCATCAACTTACAGAGGCTGTGAGATGTGCTGAGAAAACACAGGATCACGTCCAAAAGTACGATTTAAAGCAGCATAGAAAATAAGTATAAAGCAGATAAACAGTATAATATGAGAATAGATCAATAGTGATAATAAGCACGTGATCGTGAAGCTGTGTAACATTTCAGCTTTGAGCTGTTTTGAGATGCATAATTTCCCCCCATTATTTCCATATTTTGCACATTATCCACAAGTGAAAAGTGAAAGTTTTAATCGCTCAGTCATGTCTGACTCTTCACAACCCCATGGAC
>NW_011485843.1:1562-2564 GCF_000754665.1 Bison bison bison | reverse complement strand
TTAAATATTGTAGTTTGTTCTCTTCGTTAAGAATGAATACTATATCTGTATAGAACCATTTTTCTGAACGACTGTATTTTTCATTTGTTGGATTTTTTTTTTTTAAGAGATGGGGGTTGCATGGGAATTTTTCAAAGATTATTTTAGTAAGGTGTGACTTAACAAAACCTGGAATATCTTGAACCATTGATGAAAATGATTTTCGAGCATCTCTAGAAAGTAAAATGTAAATATAGGCAGTCTTTAAAAATCTGTCATTAACATTTAGTATTTTATGTATAAAAGTCTCTACTTTTAACTAATAAATGTTGGCAATTTAAATTCCAGAAAAATGATGAAATGAAAAATCATTTTAAGTTTTTTTAAGAAAAGTCATCAATTTTGAAATCTGTTATTGGCATCAATCTGGTTAAAAAACTGTGTTTACTATAAATTCATATTAACTTGTGAATTCATGAGAAATCATATTTTTAAGAAAGAATAAGTCTCAAGTCTCTCTAGGTATTTAAAACTAATTTTCTTAAATTGTTTTTTTCTAAGTCTGAGGATGACAAGGAACAATTAAAGAAATACATTGAATTAAAACAGTCTCTGGAAAATAGCTTGGACCAAGAAAAGAAGAAAAACAGTGAGTTAGAAAAAGAGATCACTGGGTAAGATTTTAATATTTCTGATAATCTCAACTATGAATAAAAGTATAATTTTACTTTATTTAAAACCTTAGACACAAATTCATTTTTATGTGTATTTTCATAATTAAACACATTATCCTATTTCAAAGTTTACTGTGGAATGTCAGCACAATCTGAAATGTTTTTGAGTGCAGCAGTGTTATACTTATCTGTAATGATTTCTAAAACAGTAACAACCGTGCCTCTGCATGTAGTAATGTCACTCTCTTCCTCATCATCTATGCTGAATTTTTACTTCTGCAAAGTTTCTTTGTTCTTTTTGGTAATCTTGCCTTCTTTTAATTGTGTTCCTTCCCTTCATCATTTGAGT
>NW_011485843.1:0-1020 GCF_000754665.1 Bison bison bison | reverse complement strand
TCTTGTGTCTTTTCAAAAAACATTCATATATCATATCTCTTCATCTTTAGCTTGAATACTGATCTCTGGTTTATGACTAATATTTAATAATAAATTAATATTTCACACTAGCATGCTAAATATTGACATTAACTTATTTATAAGAACTCATATATTACATATATCACACACAGTATATTTAAATGTGATACAATTTTTCTTCATACTATTTATCTAAGATTAGAATTTAGCTATTATGCTTTCAAGGAATATTAAATTTGAACAATGAGAAAGGATTATAATTTATAGATTTGTTTGTTTTATCTGAGAAAACATATATCTGTTTAATTATTAAATATCTGCTCTTAAAGAACTTACTTATTCTATACATTTCTACAGATTTAAGAAACTCTTAAAAATGACAAGAAGGAAGTTAAATGAATATAAAAATGGAGAGCTTAGTTTCCATGGAGATTTAAAAACCAATCAAACTGAAATGGATATTCAAATTAATATGCTAAAACATAAGGTAATTTTTAATCAGTTTTAGAACCCCCAAATCACTTAATTTGGGGAAATATAAATCATTCCATGCTTTGAACAGTGAAACACAGATTTGTCTATTAATTTTTTAGGTTGGACACCAGTAAAAAAGACAGCTTTTCCCTATATCATTTTGAGATAAAAAGGGCACATTCTTGACTCTCTCTGTCTTGAACCCTGGCTGGTGATCTGAAGCTGAGCAGCACAGCATTAATGACCCCAAAGCATCCATTGTTTTTGGTGACAGGTTTGTTGAAATCTAATGAACATACCATGCAGTTCATTCATTTAAACTGTACAGTTCAGTAACTTCATTGTGTTTAAAGAGTTACACAGGCATTACCACGTTAGAACATTTTCATCACCCTCCAAAGAAATCACCCTGGGCCAGTTTTCCCTTCCTGATCTTCCCAGCCTGAGGGAACCATGACTCCACTCCCTGACTGTGTAGATGTCCCTTTTTTGGACATTTTGTGTCAGGGGAATCACACAATATGG
>NW_011485842.1:23728-24267 GCF_000754665.1 Bison bison bison | reverse complement strand
TGAATTCTTCAGCGATCCATTGGTTGGTTAGTAGTATATTGTTTAACCTTCACATATTTGTGTTTTTGCAGTTGTTTTTCTTGTGCTGTGCTTAGTCACTCAGTCGTGTCCAATTCTTTGCGACCCCATGGACTGTAGCTTGCCAGGCTCCTCTGTCCATGGAAATTCTCCAGGCAAGAATACTGGAGTAGGTTGCCATTCCTTCCTCCAGGGGATTTTCCCAACCCAGGGATTGAACCCAGATCTCACATCTTGCAGGCAGATTCTGTACCATCTGAGCCACCAGGGAAGCCCTGTTTTTCTTGTAGTTGATTTCTAATCTCCTACCCACTCCAGTGTTTTTGCCTGGAGAATCCCAGGGACGAGGGAGCCTGGTGGGCTTCCATCTATGGGGTCTCACAGAGTCGGACATGACTGAAGTGACTTAGCAGCAGCAGCGTTGGATATACCAAAGAAAGGCAATGCCAAAGAATGCTCAAACTACCACACAATTGCACTCATCTCACACACTAGTAAAGTAATACTCAAAATTCTCCAAG
>NW_011485842.1:22871-23407 GCF_000754665.1 Bison bison bison | reverse complement strand
AGGAGTACATCAAGGCTGTATATTTTCACCCTGCTTATTTAACTTATATGCAGAGTACATCATGAGAAACACTGGGCTGGAAGAAGCACAAGCTGGAATCAAGATTGCTGGGAGAAATATCAATAACCTCAGATATACAGATGACATCACTCTTACAGCAGAAAGTGAAGAACTAAAAAGCCTCTTGATGAAAGTGAAAGAGGAGAGTGAAAAAGTTGGCTTAAAGCTCAACATTCAGAAAATGAAGATCATGGCATCCAGTACTATCACATCATGGAAATAGATGGGGAAACAGTGACAGACTGTTTTCTTGGGCTTCAAAATCACTGCAGATCATGACTGCAGCCATGAAATTAAAAGACACTTGGTCCTTGGAAGAAAAGCTATGACCAATCTAGACAGCATATTAAAAGGCAGAGACATTACTTTGCCAACAAAGGTCCATCTAGTCAAGGCTATGGTTTTTCCAGTGGTCATATATGGATGTGAGAGTTGGACTATAAAGAAAGCTGAGCACCAAAGAATTAATGCTTTTA
>NW_011485842.1:17325-21444 GCF_000754665.1 Bison bison bison | reverse complement strand
AAAGATCCCCTGGAGAAGGGAACATCTACCCACTCCAGTATTCTGACCTGGAGAATTCCATGGATTGCATAGTCCATGGGGTTGCAAAGAGTTGGACACAACTGAAGGACTTTCACTTTCACTTTGCATCATAAAATAAGAACAGTCCAATGATTTTTTTTTTTTTTTTAACTTGCCAGAACTGGACCCACGTTCAGTTTTTAATTATTTGTTTTGGGTTGCAGTGGGTCTTTGTTGCTGCATGTGAGCTTTCTCTAGTTGGGTTCAGCAGAGGCTACTCTTTGTTGTGGTGTGTGGGCTTCTCATTCTGGTGGCTTCTCTTGCTGGGGAGCGCAGTTCCTAGGCTCACAGGGTTAGTAGTTGTGGCTTGAGGGCTCTAGACTGCAGGCTCAGTAGTTGTGGTACATGGGCTTAGCTGATCCTTGGCATGTGGGATCTTTCCGGATCAGGAATCAAACCTGGGTCTCCTGCCCTGGCAGGCGGATTGTTTACACTGAGCCACCAGGGAAGTCGATGGACCCACATTTAGACTTAGTTTAAATGTTGCCAAATTGATGTCTAGCAGTGTGGGAAGGCCCCCAAGTTCTGGGTATTACATTTTTCATGTATCTACTGTAGTATTTGTTCAAATAGATTACTGTTGAATTCAAGCTATATTTGATTCTTTTGACCTGGACTTCTAAACATAGAAAATTACAATTAAAGAAATCGCCACCAATAGAAAATACGCTTACTTTATTACACATGTAGTTTAAAACTAGGAAATAAACAAACCACAGGTAATGCTGGGCAGAAATAAGAAATACTGTCACTGGTGGTTTGGTCACCAGTATAGGAATGGAATTTGTGGAACTGATTACTTAATGAAGAAAGATCAGGCAGTGAAATAAATCAGTGCAGGATCAAAGAATAAAGGGGAAGGGTAATAATTAAAACTGGATAATCCTATATTTTAAAAATATCTATTAAGCAAGAAAAGGGCCCTGTGAAACTATAATAACCAAATGCTGTTTTAATACATGAAAAATTTTAAATGTACAGCTTATAGACACTCAAATGTAAAGTAAATTTGCCTTCTAGTAGCTCAAAATATAATTAATTTCTCACTCTTTATAGAAGATAATGCATCTGATTCAGAAAACAAGGGATTTCCAATTATTCATTGTTTAGATTTTAATATGCATTTTTTAAAATGTGTAACAGGTACACCAAGGGATTCTCAAAAAATTTCAAAACTCAGTATATTCTCCTTATCTTCATCAAATTGATCTATTAAAAATGAAACAAGTTGAATTTTGAAATTGTCTTTGGCAACATAAAGACACCAGATAGTTATTTAAAATTTTGAAAATGTCTCAAACCAAAACCATTGTCTTTGAATTTTCTCTATAATACTGAGTTCTGTACAAGCATATCCATTATACTTCAACAAAACAACGTTAAAACTTATATACTGTCTTGCTTTTTATGAGAAACTTTTATAGTCTAGTTGAATATGTTAAGAAAAATAGCCCAAATATCTTAGAAATGTGAAATTTCATTTTTTTTGTCCATTGGTTACATATTGGTCTATTGGGCTTACAAACAGCAACACTCTTGGGCTGATATTGTTAAGAATTTTGCTTACATTTTGAGGAGAGAAAAAAATTTCCTAGGTCAAAAATGAATCATGAATAGATTGTATGTTGATACCCATAAGATAGATTCTACTCAAATGAAAGGCAATAGTGAATGCAAAATAAAAATGGAATGAAGGCAGCTTGAAAATTAACAAATTAAAAAGCAAAATAGCACTCTATTCAGATGTATTGCCATAGTCATTCATTCCTTAAAAAGCTGTGTGTATAACTAGACTTCAAAAGCAAAACATCGAAACAAGCATTGCACACTGAAGATGCAGAAAGTTTTACCAGAGACACTTTTGTTTCCTAACACCTAACAGAGACATACAAGCAATTTTATTTTGCTCACAATCAGTTAGCTGTGGCCACCACCCCCTCCAAGTTAACTCTTATTCCAGCTAACCAAATAAGTATCTGATGAAAGAGACTGATTATCATCATCTGGTTAAGTCATTTCAGAAAGCCTCCCAGCTATAGTTTCTTTCTTTTTTTTTTTTTTCAAAAAGCCTCCTAGCTATAGTTTCCAGTTCTGGGTGTTTCCCTAGGGAATCTAGCACTGGAATATAGAGTTCTGCCTTGACTAGACTTGGATTTTATGATTCTTTCCATTTTTAATAGCTTTGTGTTTCTACATAACAAATGGCCTTACTAATGAGATCGAAAGTTTTTTTCTGCTGAAGTGTTCCCACAGACAACTGCCTATTAGTGTTTTCCCCTGCGCACTTGGAGAGTGTAGGATAGCAGAGCTAGAGAGCACAGGTCTCCTCGAGGCCTGGAAGGCTTTCCCTCAGTAAGCCTGTGACTGTGAGAGGTCAGTGTTCTGGGCTGGGCCAATCTTTGTCCACTCCTGTCTTAGACTTAAAGCTTCTCTCCACTATCTGTCCACGTGTAAATCTTGAAATTGCAGAAGCTATAACTTGTCAATCACATAAATCACACTTAAAGGGTTTTGTTTTGTTTTGTTTTGTTTTCACCACAATGAATGATGAGTAACCTGGCATTTTTGAGCAAAGCCTCTATCACATAATTCTTTCATATGGTTTCTCACCAGTATGAGTTTTCAGCTGGTTACACTGGGTGAATCTCTTCCCACACATGTAGCAGAGGTAGAGTTTGAGTCCTTTGTGTATACTCACGTGCCTTCTCAAGCTGCTGGCTTCTAAAACCACTTCTCCATACATGTTGCACATCAGCTTGCCCTTGGAAAACCTCCAATCCAGTTCTTTCCTGGAGCTTTCCAGCTCCTAAGGATTCTTAACACTGGCTGTATTAGGTACAGTGTGTATTTTCTCCTGGAGTATAGTTGAACTGACTTTGCACATTTTGGTTTTACTATTAGTTAGCACGAAGACATCTAATCCTGGAAATGTATTTCATCAACTCAAGTTCTGAATTATTTCTTTGTGCAGCTTGTTCTGTTACAAGTGTGGACGATGTATTTGCATCTAGAAATATTTCAGTAGATGCATTTTCTAAAACATCACTGAGATACCACATTTTTTAATCTGTCATTTTCTGGGAGTTCAAAGCTTGCTTTCAACATAATACCTTTGCCAAAACCTCTTGTTGAGGATTTGCCTGCACTAAATCTGACTTTGTTTTCAATTCTAGTTTTTGGATGAAAAGCTTTAGCTTTTTTTTTCCTTTTATGCTGTTGTTGTCTAGTCACTCAGTCATGTCCGACTCTTTGAGACCCCATGGACTGTAGCCCACCAGGTTCCTCTGTACATGGGATTTCCCAGGCAAGCATACTGGAGTAGGCTGCCATGCCCTCTCTTCCAGGGGATCTTTCTGACCCAGGGGTTGAACCTGGGTCTCCCACATTGCAGGCAGATTTTTTACCATCTGAGCCACAGAGTTGACTCAAATTCATGTCCATTGAGTGGCTTGATTTGATTAAGTAAATTTTAAAGCTTTAATGTCTTGCAATCAGAAAAATGTGGCCTGTATAATTATTGTAAAATTTGAGGTTTTCTTGATAAATCTTTTTGTAAATGGTGAACATTAAAAAAACATTTAGTTCACATGAGATAGAAAATTTGATTATATGGAGATTTAATTATACTGATTATAATATATACTAGTCTGTTCTGCATGTCAAAATTAGATATATTCAAGTTTTACAAATTTAGAATTCTGATGTCACCTTTGTTTATTGTTTATCTTGATAGGTAATATTTTAAAACCCTCTCATGCCCATGTTTCTTCTGTATTTCTTGCCTCTCCTCTATCTGCTGTGTTTGTTCCTTCTGGCATGGCTTATTGTATTTCCTGCATCTATAAATCACATTTTTTGTGTGTGTTAGTTCTGAATTCTAGAATAGTTTCTTTCTTGACTCAGATCTGTGAAGTCTTACTACCTACATTTTTGGTTTAGAACTTCAGAAAAAATTTTATTCAAAAACAACCATTCCTTTTCTCCACACCCTCTCCAGCATTTATTGCTTGTAGACTTTGGGATCGCAGCCATTCTGACTGGTGTGAAATGGTACCTCAT
>NW_011485842.1:15868-16020 GCF_000754665.1 Bison bison bison | reverse complement strand
TCCATGGAGTAAGCGTCTTTTACTTTCATGGCTGCAGTCACCATCTGCAGTGATTTTGGAGCCCACCAAAATAATGTCTGACGCTGTTTCCACTGTTTACCCATCTATTTCCCATGAAGTGATGGGACCAGATGCCATGATCTTCGTTTTCT
>NW_011485842.1:14278-15357 GCF_000754665.1 Bison bison bison | reverse complement strand
GTTTGAGCATTCTTTGGCATTGCCTTTCTTTGGGATTAGAATGGAAACTGACCTTTTCCAGTCCTGTGGCCACTGCTGAGTTTTCCAAATTTGCTGGCATATTGAGTGCAGCACTTTCACAGCATCATCTTTCAGGATTTGAAATAGCTCAACTGGAATTCTATCACCTCCACTAGCTTTGTTTGTAGTGATGCTTCCTAAGGCCCACTTGACTTCACATTCCAGGATGTCTGGCTCTAGATGAGTGATCATACCATCGTGATTATCTGACATAGCAGTACATTTTGTTTTGAATTGAAATCAGAAATCAAAGTTTGCTCTTCTGCTCTGATTCTGGTTAGAATGAAGTCCCTTTTCCAGGAGACTAAATGTTTTCATCTGTTGACTGATTTTTAAGGAATGTTTAAAAAGATAATGTGGTCATACTGCTTAAATCTTGTAATCCTAAATGACAAAGAAAACATTAAGTTTTCAATTTTTTTCTGTAGCTTCTTCTCAGAAATTACTTGGTTACAGAGTATAGGAAAGACGTGTACATGCTAAGTCACCTCACTCGTGTCCTACTCTTGGTAACCCCATTGACTGTAGCCCACCAAGCTCCTCTGTCCATGGGATTTCCCAGGCAAGAATACAGGAGTGGGTTGCCACTCCTCCTCCAGGGATCTGGCCGACCCAGGAATTGAACTTGAGTCTCTAATGTCTTCTGCATTGTCAGGGGGGTTCTTTACCACTAGGACCACCTGACGTACAATGTTTTGCTAAGCATTTGCTTCTAGCTAGTCAATAAGCAAATGCCAGTGGGTGCTACTTTTAGGTGTTTACTGTAGGGTTGAAGCTTGCTCCTTGCAATGTTGAGCTAGGCTAAGATTTTCCTCCATATTCATATGGCAGCTTGAAGTGACTGAGTGCCTCAGGCTCCTTAAGAACATGACCAAACAAGTTGCACTAAGTAAACCTTTCTTAGACAGCTGTGGTGCAAGTGAGACAGAAGGCAGTTGCCACAATCTCCCCACTTTCTGCTCAGCACATATCCACGTGCTACTCAGAATCTAGGGCTCTTTATAGCCTCCATTTGGGAG
>NW_011485842.1:13152-14178 GCF_000754665.1 Bison bison bison | reverse complement strand
GTACACACGGAGCAGGCTATTTTTAGTGACTTAAAAGAAATCATAACTGGGGGATGGGATTTAGAAATGGCTGTTAGTGGTTCTTGGTCAAGGGAACAGGAGGTTCCCTCAAATCAGGTTCAGTCTCCAAGTGAAAAGTTAGTATTATATTGTTCCCAAATCACCATATGAAACCAAGTAAGCTAGGCTGCATCACTTGATGTTCCCACATTCTCTTTCTTACCACTAGAATGTCAGGAGAGGCTGGCTTAAAGTATACCCATTGCTTTTCTGAAGGCAGGACAAGTGAGATGGTTTGAACACTCTGAGTCTGAAACTGGCGAACCCAAATCCCACCCAAACATTATATATCATATTAAAACCTTTGAAAGCTCCACCTTTACATACCACCTGGACAGTGTCTTAGGAAAAGGCCTCTTGGTCCAAGTGAAGTCAGGAAGTCTTTGGAAGAATCGGAGTGGGAGACACATCCCACACTCAGCAGTCTCCCCACATTTGTGTGGGAAACAGAACTGGTGAGTACCTGAAGGGAAATCACTGTATGGGTAGTGGGATTACAGATAGATGGTGGAGGTCTCACAGATGCCTAAGTAGCAGAGTGAGCAACATAAGGAAATCACTATTAGGGTATTGAGATTTGAAGTAAATTTCTATTTCAAAACAGATTGTTTAAAAGGGACAACACAGGATGTGGGAAATGATGAGAAGAGGGGAAAAAAAAAACCAAAAACCTCACATACTCTGTTTAAAGTTATCTTTGATGTTCTATGTTACTTTACACTAAGATGTGGTGGAGGGTAACCAAATACTTGATGAGGTAGTTTCTTATAACTTCTGAGAGGGAGCAAAGGTATACATGCAGGTTAAAGATGTATGATACAGAAGAATCAATTTCAAGTATTCTCAATATTGAGACCCCAGTTTAGACATGCTTATAAAAAACGGTGAAACCATTAGGGAAATTTCACACTGGATATTATCTTGTAAGATCTGATAACATGCTTATGTTCAAGTTTATTTACAGAG
>NW_011485842.1:12501-13052 GCF_000754665.1 Bison bison bison | reverse complement strand
AGCTGGCACTGTGCACTGCTTGACACTGGTTGCTAGCACCCTCAGTACACCCCCCATCTGCATCCTTTGGCCATCTGATGCAAAGAGCCGACTCATTGGAGAAGACCCTGATGCTGGGAAAGATTGAGGGCAGGAGGAAGGGAGCGACAGAGGATGCGATGGTTGGATGGCATCATTGACTCAATGGACATGAGTTTGCGCAAACTCCAGGAGATGGTGAAGGACAGGGAGGCCTAGCGTGCTGCAGGTCATCGGGTCGCAAAGAGTTGGACATGACTCAACAACTGAACAACATCTGTATCTTGTCATTTCCTACCCTGAGTGCAGCCTGCCCTGTTCTCCAACCCTTAAAAATGTTATCATTAGTTATTTCAGTAGAATTTGGGAAGAGAAACTCAAATGATACTCTCAAAATAGGAGTACCCCTGCCAGCTGTGACCATTTGATTCATTGTGAAAGTGTACAGAGAATGTAAGGTATTTCATTATGCTAATCCAATTTTCTCCTCCCCAAACCTCAAGTGCCTTTCAAATAAAGACCTTTTTTTGTCA
>NW_011485842.1:8022-11346 GCF_000754665.1 Bison bison bison | reverse complement strand
AATCAGTTCTGAATATTCATTGGAAGGACTGATGCTGAAGCTGAAACTCCTATACTTTGGCCATCTGATGTGAAGAACTGACTCACTGGAAATGACCCTTATGCTGGGAAAGATTGAAGGCGGGAGAAGGGAACAACAGAGGATGAGATGGTGGGATGGACATGAGTTAAACAACAGGAGTTGGTGATGGACAGGGAGGTGTGGCGTGCTGCAGTCCATGGGGTTGCAGAGTCAGACACGACTGAGCGACTGAACTGAACTTGTGTATGTATGTCTGCCAATTTCATATATGTAAAAAATGTAGTGGAAGTGATTCCAACTTTAAAATAAGCCTAATCATTGAAAAAGCTATCTTCAAAAATTCATCTGCAATATTCTCTGTGCACAAGTTGGGAAGGGTGACTATAGAGATTAGGAGGGTGATTATTTCCCTTTGAAAAACTAACTACAAATGATATAAAGAAAAAGAACCAGTCATTCTTTTGTAAGTAACATGTATTAATGTGGAGTGCATGAAAAATGTAAATTCTTAACATATGCCACCTTTTATATAAAATTTGCTTATTTATACTTTTAACTAATTTCTAAGTTACAGTAATGTACAAATACTTAATACCCCAAAAATAACATGAGTACATTTTCTAACAGAAGAACAGAGATGTGATGAAAGATGAGGTTTCTGAGACAGCATATTTCAGTCCAGAAATATGAATGTAGGAACTAGACTGGTTTGATATTATAAATCATTTCTAGCTACACAGAAAGGATACAGAATGTAGTGTTTGCTTTTACTTTATTAATTTATTTCGCAGGAATCGTTGACTTTCCGAATATGTACTGTTTGGAGGTTTGATGCATGCATAGCCTTTTCAAATGCCTTTGTCTTAATACAATTTCACCTCAAAATAATCTGATTCACAGCATACACAGAAATCTAAAAGAGACACGGTATTTACAAGATTTAATAAGTTCTTGCTGTTGTAGGCAAGAAACTTATCAGTTCTTTTACAGTAGGGAAACATGGATATTGGGTGTCATTATAAATAAGAATTCAGAATTGTTCAGTCTCAAAGCAACATTTCATGGCTTTAGAAATTAAAATTGAGTCGTCATTCTGTTAATCTCTGAATGCTCAAGCCGTGCAAAACCTACTTGTATTGAATATTTGGGGATGCAAATAGTACAGGAAAAAAAAAATACATGTCTGGTGAATGTGGAATCATCAGAATTACCTTTTACAATAAGAAAATACTGTTAATTCTTTCAAAAAGATACAGTAGTGGTGCAACAGACAGTGCCAAATTTATTGATTTTAAAGTTACATTTCGGTTGTCATTTTTCTCTACAGATATACAGATACACACTGTAACGACTCATTCAAAGTCTGAAGAGTGATTACAATATTCAAATAAATCAATTTAAACTATAAGGGGACATCTTCACATTCCAGGGTACATCATTGATATTTTCGAAGGACAATTTTTCTAGGCCTTATATTCTTGCTTTTTGTTTATACTGTCAAAAGCATTAGTTACCTTTTAAAATACTATATAAAGTTCAGTTGCCACAGAAAGTTGGAATATGAACCTTAGATAACCGGGACAAAGCAATGTCAAAATTTAAGGAAACATTGATTTCTTATAATAATTATAAGTACTAAAGTTGAGACCAGCTCCTTAAAAATTATTAAACTGCTCATCACACTCCCATTTTTTCAGGGAAATAAACAAATTAGCAACACTTTCCCCACCATCATTAATCTGCTCTAAAACTACCTTTATTACAATGAATTTCTTTTGTTTAAAACACCACGCCTCTAACTCTCTCAAACAAGGTCATTATTTGAAACATTTTACAAGTCTTAGAAAGTTTCTGGCTCCTCTTTTGCCACTTTAAACTTTTAAGACCTACCTCAAAATGTAAGGGGCAGTGTACTTGGACAAAATGACAAATGTGCTTTCAAAAAACTCAGTTTACAGAACAGTGAAATAATATAAAATGTATAGTCAGGTCTATGTTACCAGATACATCAAACTGGTTGTAATTTAAGAAAACACCTTTTTACTAGGAACAAGAAGTGCACCAACTGATCCAAAAAGCATAGGCACCTCAGCAGCCAGATCCTTCCTAAAAGGCATCTTTAAAGGTGACAGAATTCTTGTTCAAACTGGTCACAAGCCAGAAGTAGTCTATACATGGGACATAACAGTAAATATATCAAATGTATCGGTGTCAAGTAATTTTGCTGATTTTAAAAACTGACTACAGCCTATGTTGGTGTATGAAACATGTGCAGAACCAGAAATGAACGTATACAAAACTCCCTTAAACATCAATCTCTGATGTCTCAAACCCCACCCTCTACACCTATCAAATAAGACTGGTATCTCATTTTTCCTGGCAGGTGAAAACAATAATTTACTAGATAGATCACCAAGGGACTGGAACCATGCATCTACTGTGTGATAACAGTTCAATAACCTGGATGTATGTTCATGCAATAGTTTTAAAGTCATCTACATGGTTTTAATAAAGCATCAAACTGTTTTCATACATGCTACCTTCACCCTCAACTGACAACTGCCAAGTTAACTGCTGCCACTTCAGCATATCACTAAGAATACTGGGTAAACCTTTAGCTAGAACATCAAGCAATATATGTATTTTTACCCTATATTGTTACTTAATACCAAGTGGGGTTTACCATCTCTACAGAGAGATGAAACCATACAAAGGCAAAGGCATTGGCATTATTACAGAACAGTAGGACTGATAGACTTACTGGAGACTGACAGACACCAGTGCTACAAAAGCTTTTAGAGAATGAGTGCTATTTGCAGGTCAACGCTTTTAAGCCCGTCTGCTTTCTCACCTTTATTTTCACAGTTTTGCCACAGTTGTTATATGAGAGATGTTTTATCAGTGTAATTACATAGCCACGCTGACTCTGTGAGACAAGTAGATACTTTCAGGACATTTTCCACGTATGAAAAAAATGTTTTCAGAGCTGCAGGTACAGTGTGAAATTGTGATTTTGATGGAAAGCTATGATAAGTTGTTATGCCTTTGGTTTCATTATGCTATTAAGTGCAGCTTGTTTTTCCAGATCTGCCAGAGATTACTGCTAAATTAGCATATAATGACAGCTTGAAGCGAGCGTGCGTGCCTGTGTGTGAGTGAAAGAGAAGGGGGACAGCTGGTATGGGAGAGCAGATACTCCTCAGGTGATAACCTGAGGTAAAATCCTTTAGGATTAGGAAACTTACCAATTTTATTGCTGTTTACATGTACCCAAATAAGGGGAGATTCCAAAATCCAATTCTG
>NW_011485842.1:5385-6137 GCF_000754665.1 Bison bison bison | reverse complement strand
TATTCATGTTTTTAATAATGGTTTGTCAATGGTGTGACAGTTCATAAAAGTTTCTCCCAGAAAGGTTAAAACAGAAATATAAAAGACTGTCGTTTTTCATGAAGCTAAATTCATTCAATATGACTTTTATCCTCAGTTCTTCCCTGCCTTTTGTCAATAAACTGAAAGATCTTTCAGATGTGAGTTATTAAACATGTCTATACTTGGCAATATAAAATGCTGGCAGCCTTATGGTGGTCCTCAGGATTTACAAAAAACTTAAAATTTATATTCCTCCTAGGTCCTCATTCTCTCTGGCCTTGTACTCAAAAAGGTTCTTTGCTTTTAGAGTTGCCTTCCATGAACAGTACCTACTGAAAGTGGGTTTAGGGACTGGCAGGCTCCCAAGTTCCAGCTGGAAAACCACCCTGGAATCTGAACAAGGTCAGCAGGCTGGGGAAATCTACCCATACACCTAGAAATCCTCACTAAAAACTGCAAATGGAATTAAGATCTAAGGTAAGCAGCCTTCCTAAGCAGGTGACAAAAGAAACTGAGATCTGGGGAAGCTTTAATCAGTTACCATCTGGGGTTAAGCACACTGTCCATTGGAAATGTGCTTTATCAGTTGGTCTTTAATGACAAATCGCTGTGTGACTATTCCCCAAGAGGTGACGAGAACTGAGTTTTAGACCCTGAACCTTTTTGCAGGTATAGTAAGGCTGAGGCTCAATCAGGAAGGTGTTCTCAACCTTCCAGTAGAACAGAAAAAC
>NW_011485842.1:4963-5285 GCF_000754665.1 Bison bison bison | reverse complement strand
TGCTCACAGCGATTTAGTGCGGGGTGGTTCAGAAAGGTGCAGCTATCACAATTCCACGGAGCCCCTTCATAGTCTTCATCTCGCGGTTGTGTCCGAGGACTCTGTTTGGAGCTACCTGGGTGCTCTAAGAGAAGTCAGGGATGAGAGAGAGAAAACAGAAAATAGACTGAATTTTTTTTCGAAGTATAATCCAAATGGAAATTGAAAATTACCCCCCACCAAAAGCAAGGGAAAAGGTTTTGTGAAACGAGAAAGCCAAGTTGTTGGCACAGCTGCTAGAAATGCAGAACCAAACAGTAAGTTTAGGATACACAATCTAATT
>NW_011485842.1:4542-4863 GCF_000754665.1 Bison bison bison | reverse complement strand
CTCCTTAGGAGATAACATTCCTTCTTAATCTTGTAAAGGGTCAGGATGACCCACTCCTCACTTTGTACATGCAGTTCTGGATTGTATAAACTGTTGACACATTATCTGACACATTATAATCCTTTGTCTAAAACTTGCAGAACTGTACTTGGACTTCTAAGTCCTCACAGCTTTCTGTCTCCCAGGTTATAATCCTCAGGTGGGTTCAAATAAAATTTTCCATTTCTTTCTGAGATCAACTACTGATTTTTTCATTGATATATGCATAGTGAAGCTGGCAGGATATCAGATACACCCATGAGGACAGCTGGAGTCTACCCC
>NW_011485842.1:0-877 GCF_000754665.1 Bison bison bison | reverse complement strand
AAGAAGATATATAGAGAGGACTTTCTGATTGGTATAGATAGGTTTCTAATAACTTTCAGATCATACCACTGAACTGGGTAAGAAATTAGAAGAATGACAAGCTTGATGGCTTCTTAAATCTGATTAACAGAATAACAAAATCAAAGATTAGTCACATAGGACTCAGTGAATTGATGAATATAATATTTTTCCCTCTGAAATATTTTGGGTTTGAACTTGTATTTTCCATATATAAAGAAACCCTTCCCTTCAAGCTAATTATGACTTTCAAGCAAGTTTACTGAAGCCAGACTTATTTTGCAAATCTTAATTTGGCGATATTCTATACAAATGAGGGTAATTTTAGAGGGAAAAATTCTACTAAGGACATTATGTTCTCATGTTGTCTTTGAGGTTTTTGTATTTATTGCCCAAGACTAATTACTGTAAAGGTTGTTTCAGTAATCTATCTTTGGATGAAGATCAAATGCCCCATGACCTGCAACAAGGAGAGTATGCATACTGGAAAATACATTAGATAAAGGATTCTTTATAGCCACACTGGAAGGGGCTGTATCAGGCTCTGCAACTCCTACTTCTGACACCCCAAATGGATGAAGACCAGTGCTACCAGATCACCAGGATGAGGAGAAGACACGCAGGAAGTAGACAGTTGATCCAAGATGCTGGGCCAGGCCAGTATGCCAATTAATTTAATAACTGTTCACATGTTTGCTTATGAACCCAATGGTGTTCCTCCTTATAACTGTGCTTTGACCTCAAATGGATAGAACGGTCCTCAGTACTTTCTCAAAGACTCTCTCCCAGATTATAATTCTCAGGTTAGCTCAAATAAAATTTTTCATTTGTTCTGCAGATCAACTATTTTTTTTTTTTT
>NW_011485841.1:15374-16289 GCF_000754665.1 Bison bison bison | reverse complement strand
TTATTGTGTCACTATCAATTTCTCCTTTTATGGCTGTTAGTGTTTGCCTTATGTATTGAGATGCTTCTATGTTGGGTGAATAAATATTTACAATTGTTATGTCTTTTCTTGGGTTGATCCTTTGATCATTATCTAGTGTCTTTCTTTGTTTCTTATGGTATTCTTTATTTTAAAATCTATTTTGTCTGATATAAAGATTTTACTCCAGCATTCTTTTGGTTTTCATTTGCATGGAATACCTTTTTCCATTCTTTTACTTTCAGTCTGTATGTGTCTCTAGGTCTGAAGAGGGTCTCTTGTAGGCAGCATATATATGGGTCTTCATCTTGCATCCATTCAGTCAGTCTGTAATTTTTTGGTTGGTGTATTTAATCCATTTATATTTAAAGTAATTATTGATATATATGCTCCTTTTGGCATTTTAAAAATTTTGCATGGTTTATTTTTGTAGGTCTTTCGTTTCTCTTGTGTTTACTGGCTATGTAAGTCCCTTTAGTATTGTTGTAAGGCTGGTTTGGTGGTGCTAAATTCTCTTAATTTTTGCTTCTCTGTGAAACTTTTGATTTCTTCATCACTGTTGAATGAGATCTTTGTTGGGCAAAGTGATATTGGTTGTAGATTTTCTCTTTCAGTACTTTAAATATATCCTATCATTCTCTTCTGGTCTGCAGAATTTCTGCTGAAAGATACACTGTTAACCATATGGGTTTTCCTTTGTATGTTACTTCTTGCTTTTTGCTTGCTGCTTTTAACATTGTTTCCTTGTGTTTAGACTATTAGCTTGTATGTCTGAACATGTTTCTCCTTGGGTTTATCCTTTAAGGGACTCTCTGCACTTCTTGGACTTGATTGACTATTTCCTTTCCCATGTTGGGGACATTTTCAACTATAATTTCTTCAAATATTTTCTCAGAC
>NW_011485841.1:14065-15018 GCF_000754665.1 Bison bison bison | reverse complement strand
TTCTAATTTCAATAATTGTGCTATTCATCTCTGTTTACTTATTCTTTATTTCTTCTATGTCCTTGGTGATTGTATTCATGGTGTTAATTGTTTCTTGCACTTTTTGCATTATATTTTCAAGTCTTCAGAGCATCTTTGTTATCATTATTTTGACTTCTTTCAGGTCGATTGCTTATTTCCTTTTTGTTTATTTAGTCTTGTGAGTTTCTATCTTATTCTTTCATTTGTGTGGTATTTCTTTTATTTATTTATTTTTTTTAACTTGCTCTGCTTGAGAGCTCTTTTCCCCAGGAGTTAGGCATTTATTCCTTCTTACTTTCGGTTTTTGCCTTTGGAAGGAAAGACTCGTTAAGTGGTTTTCGTTGACTTCTTGTTAGGCGTTACTTGTGTCTATGTTCTAGTGGGAGGAGATCAAGCAGATCAAGTGGGTAATTACAGAAATAATGGGACATATACACATACTTTCAAAAACACATGCAGTTATAACCAAAGTATTCTAAAGAAATGAGTACAGGAGATTGACTTGGTGCACAAGGGAAACCACAAGTGTTATCTACCAATTAAAACAGGGCTAGCTAATGCTCAGTCTGTAAAACTGAGCCTGAGCAGATTGCCAACTGGGGAATATAGCAAACAGAGCATAACAATTTAACTTATGTGGTGGAAAAAGAAAGAGTGAAGAAAAAAAGGGAAAGAGAAAGAAAAAGTAAAATAAGAGAAGGGAGATAAAAGACAAAAGGAAAGGGTGAAAGAGAGGGTAAAAAAAAGAGATAAAAGAAAAATAGAAAAGCAAAGATAAATAAACATATATGAAAAAGATTTATATATATTCAGGAATAGCTATAGCTGGTAAAGAACTATAAGAAAGGCAATCTAATATGTCAAGAACAAAACAAGAAAAATCACCAAAAAAAAAGATGAAAAAATCTTAAAAAGTAATTTTTAACATGAAA
>NW_011485841.1:10809-11935 GCF_000754665.1 Bison bison bison | reverse complement strand
TGAAGGATAGGGAAGTCTGGCATGCTTCAGTCCATGGGGTTGCAAAGAGTCCTATATGACTGAATGACTGAACAACAATATTTTACCATAGATTGGTGGGTTTATTTCTGAACTTCTACCTTGGTTCCGTTGATCTATATTTCTGTTTTTAGGGCAGCACCATACTCTGGTGAGTTCTATAGCTTTTTAGTATAGTCTGAATGTAAGGAGCCTGATTCTTCCAGCTCCACTTTTCTGTTTCATAATTGCTTTGGGTATTCAGGGTCTTTTGTGTTCCCATACAAATTTTACTATTAGTATTATTGCTCTAGTTTTGTGAATAATGCCATTAGTAATTTGACAGGGATTGCATTAAATATATAGATTGCTTTGTGTAGTATTGTCATTTTGATACCATTGAGTTGCCCAATCCAAGAACATTTTTTATGTTTCCATCCGTTTGTGTCTTCTTTGATTTCTTTCATCAGCATATAATAATTTTCAGAGTACAGGCTTTTTGCCTCCTTAGGTAGGTTTATTGGTAGATACTTTATTCTTTTTGAGGTGATGTTAATGAGATTGTGTCCTTAATTTCTCTTTCTGATCTCTCATTGATAGTGTATAGAAACAGAAAACATTTCTGTGTATTAATTTTGCATCCTGAAACTTTACCAAATTTGTTGATAAGCTATAGCAAGTTTCTGGTAGCATCTTTAGGATTTGCTATGTATAATCCCATGCCATCTGCAAACAGTGGTAGTTTCACTTCTTTACATCAAAAAATCTACAAATAATAATTGCTGAAGGGGATGTGGAGTGAAAGGAACCCTACTATAATGTTGATAGGAGTGTAAATTGGTACAGCCACTATGGAGAACATTATGGAGGTTCCTTTAAAAACTAAAAAATAGAGATACTATAGTGTATATATCGGAAGTAGGCAATGGCAACCCACTCCAGCACTCTTGCCTGGAAAATCCCATGGACGGAGGAGCCTGGTAGGCTGCAATCCATGGGGTCCTCAAAGTCCGACACGAATGAGCGACTTCACTTTCACTTTTCACTTTCATGTATTGGAGAAGGAAATGGCAACCCACTCCAGTGTTCTTGCCTGGAGAATCCCAGGGATGGGGGAGCCTGGTGGGCT
>NW_011485841.1:8195-10002 GCF_000754665.1 Bison bison bison | reverse complement strand
GTCCATGGGATTTTCCAGGCAAGAGTACTGGAGTGGATTGCCATTTCCTTCTCCAGGGGATCTTCCCAAACCAGGGATCGAACCTGGGTCTCCTGCATTGCTGGCAGATTCTTTACCAACTAAGCTACAAGGGGAGACTAACCATCACATTAAAAAGAATAAAATATTCAGGAATAAAAATACATAAGGAGATAAAAGACCTATACCCTGAAATATAAAATGCTAATGAAAGAAAGTGAAGAAAACACAAACTGAAGGAAAGACATATCATGTTGGTGGATTGGAAGAATCTATGTTATCAAAATTATTATGCTACCCAAGGCAATTTACAGATTGATTCAATGCAGCCCCTATCAAATTACCAATCACATTTTTCACAGAACTAGAACAAAAATATCTTAAAACTTATATGGAGACACAAAAGACCCCAAATAGTCAAAACAATCTTGTGAAAGAAAAATGGAGTTGGAGGAGTCAGTCTCCCTGATTTCAGACTGTATTACAAAGCTACAGTCATCAAAACCATATGATACTGGCACAAGAACAGAAATATGGGTCAATGGAACATGATAGAAAACCCAGAATAAACTCATGCACCTATGGCCAATTAATCTATGACAAAGGACTTAAAACTGCACAGTGTTGGAAAGACAGTATTTTCAACAAATAGTGCTGGGAAAATTGGACAGCTACATGTAAAAAAATGAAATTAGACTATTCTTTAACCCCATACACTAAAAAAAAGGACAAAATGGATTAAAGACCTAAATGTGAGACCAGACACTATAAAACTCAAAGAGGGAAACATTTGCAGAACACTCTCTGGCATAGATCATATCAATATCTTTTTCAGTCTATCTCCCAGAGTAATGGAAATAAAAGCAAAAGTGAACAAATGGGACCTACTTAAACTCAAAAGTTTTTCATAGCAAAGGAAACAACAAAATGAAATGACAACCCACAGATTGGGAGAAAATATCTGGAAATTATGTTATCAATAAGGAATTAGTCTCCAAAATTTAGAAACAGCTCATGATGCTTAACAGCCTCAAAACAAACAACCCAATAAATACTAGCAAAATTACTAAATAGATATTTCCCAAAAAAAGACAAATAGATGGCCAAACAGATGCACATGAAAAGATGTTCAACATTGCTAAATATTAGAGAAATGCAATTCAAGACTACAATGAGCTATCAACTTACACCAGCCTGAATGGATATAATAAAAAAATCTACAAACAATAAAAGCTGGAGAGGGTATGGAGAAAATGAACCCTCCTATACTGTTGCTGAGCAAATTTATACAGCCACTATTGAGAACAGTATGAAGGTTTCTTAAAAAACTTAAAAATAGAGCTATCATATGACACTGCAGTCCCATTCCTGGGCATATATCTGGATAAAAACATGATTCAAAAGGATACATGTACCCCAATGTTCATTGCTGCACTGTTTACAATAGCCAAAGCATGGAAGCAACCTAAATGTCCACTGACATAGGAATGGATAAAGAAGAATGCAGTGTGTGTGTATATATATATATATATATATATACACACAAATATATACATATGCACATACGTACATACAGTGGAATATTACTTAGCTGTCAAAAAGAATGAAATGATGGCATTTGCTGCAACATGGATGGATCTAGTGATTAATTAATTACTGAGTGAATTAAGTCAGATAGAGAAGCAGAAACATCATATGATACTCTTTATATGCAGAATCTACAAGATATGATACAGATGAAGTTATTTGCAAACCAAAATATACACAAAGACTAAGAAAACAAATTTAT
>NW_011485841.1:6717-7075 GCF_000754665.1 Bison bison bison | reverse complement strand
GCAAATATGCCATGTAAGAAATACTAAGGAGATTCTTCAAAGTTGAAATCAAAAGACACTAACCAATAAATCAAAGGATTCTTAAAAATAAAATATTGAAAAAGCAGACACAATTGAGACTAGCCATGCAAGTATTACAAAAATAAATACAATCTTAGAAACATCAATTTTTAAGAAAAAATTATCCTACATTGTTAAAAAAAATACTTCTTTCTATCAAGAGAAAAACACCATGACTCAAAAAGAATGAAAATAATCATAATAGCTGACACTTAGTATGGGCTTATTGTGTTGAAGGATGGTAAAGAATCTACCTGCAGTGCAGGAGTCTCAGGTTCGATCCCTGGGTAGGGAAGAT
>NW_011485841.1:6225-6617 GCF_000754665.1 Bison bison bison | reverse complement strand
AGGTTGCAAGGAGTCAAACATGACTGAGTGACTAAGCACAGCACACATTGTGTGGCAGATGCTCTTCATAAATGCTATATGAATGAATTATTTTAAATCTCACAGCATCTCTAGGAGATTGGTGCAAGTATTACACCATGTAACAAATCAGAACTGAGGAAATGAAAAGATGAGAAAATTTTCTTAGTCTTTGAGACTATCAAAATTTTAATCCAGTTTGACTGATTGCAAAACATGCTCTTAATCACTGTGTTCTATAGCTTCTCAAAGTAAAAATATTAAAATTATATGATACAAAAAACCCAGAAATAATCATATTAACTTTGGAAAACTGATTTTGAAGGATAAAGCACTACATGGGTCTACAGGTAAATCCATAACAATGAAGTTGC
>NW_011485841.1:5093-6125 GCF_000754665.1 Bison bison bison | reverse complement strand
GTAGATTCAATTCTGGTTGACATCAATATTATAACTACAACTTTGTTCATGTTGAATCCTGTCCTTTTACTTTCACCTTTTTAAGTCAATGTTTTAGTTCCCTTTTGTTACTTGGATTTAGGATTCTTTTCATATATTATCACCTCAGAAGGGCCTTAATTAACAGTTATCTATCTTCTCAACTGGCTCTATATTCTTTGACAGCACATATCACCATCTGAAGTTATATTATATATTGATTTATTTACTTGATTATTTTAATCTCATTCAGTAGAATATGAACCACAGGGGGACAGAGGCTTTATCTGTACTATTCACTACTGTATCCCTGATGCTTCAAACATTCTTCTGTTGATTTTAATAAATGAATTTATACCATTAAAATTTGCTGATATGAAATTATCTTTTCTTAATTCTAATTCTTTGTTATTATTTTTCTTCATACTTTAGCTTTTGATACATCATTTATGATCTGTTTTAAATATCTGTTTATATTCCTTATGATAATGAAGGGTGTAATTCTTTGTACCTGTATTTTCCTCCTAGAATTTTTCATCCAATTCCATATCTTTAAACACCATTTACACACTAACAACTACAAATGCTCATCTGCAGGCCCAAACTTACCTCAGAACACCTGACTGCTTATTGCTTACCCTATATTTCCATATCCTCTGTCACAAACTTTTTCTTCCTTTCCAAAATACACCTTGAATGAAATCGCTTCTAACTATCTCTACCACTAATACAGTTCTGATACATGTTTTGCATGGATACATTTATAAATCCTTCAAATCTCACCTCATACCATTTCCTAGCCACAGGGCCTCTTGCAGGGTCTCATTCAGGACATTTTAGTTCATGCCTCAGAGTATTTGCATGTGCTTTTATGTCTGTATGGAAATCTGTGACTATCATATGGTAGCACTTTAAAAACATTGCAGAATAAATGAATTATTATAGTTATAATTTTATATATTTTTTTCTTTTTTGATGTGGTTTTTTATTTTTTTAATTTTATTTTATTTTTAA
>NW_011485841.1:4016-4952 GCF_000754665.1 Bison bison bison | reverse complement strand
CTCTTCCCTCCTCCCTCCCCTACCCTCCCTCTGGGTCATCCCAGTGCACCAGCCCCAAGCATCCAGTACCGTGCATCGAACCTGGACTGGTGACTCGTTTCATACATGATATTATACATGATTCAGTGCTATTCTCCCAAATCTCCCCACCCTCTCCCTCTCCCACAGAGTCTAGATTTAGGTATCTATTGGATTTTTGCTATAAAAAATGAAAAAAATAACATAATCACAGCTCTTAAACTTTTGTAATTTATCTCCCAATTTTTGTTTCGTTACAGTACTGAATGTATATTTTCAAGTTTATAATACTAATATGTTGTTCTGGAGCCATAATGTTACAGTTTTTCAGTTTGGGGTGGTTAGCCAAGGCCCTATTAGCCCACAGCTGTGGAGACAGACATATACTGATACTTTCTTTATGCCTTTTCCCAAATGGCTACCCACTTTTTTTGCAGTTATCTGTAGTATATGTTCATATTAATTCTTTTATAGTTACAAACAATTAGCTCTGATTATTTAAGACATTCTGTTTTCTCTTTCCCATATTTCTCCAAGCTAGAGAGTCTGAGAAAGTTTCTAAAAAAACTCTTGTGTCAGTGTGGAAGTATGGAGGAGAGAGAGATACCTTGCACCTTTCACCCAGGAAACACATTTGCTTTCTTCGACCCTATCCCTACAGATTGGAGTCATAAGTGACACTTTTCCAAATGCTTACCAACTTCTTCCAGTCAATACCAGCCTCAACCCCATCATCAAGACACTCCTTAAGCAATGTGAATAGAAGTTGTGTAAGAGTTCCTAAAGTCCCTGGTCTCCATGTCTTTGGACACCAATTTCCCTAGTGCATGGTAGGGGATTATGCCCCTTATTATTATTATTTTTTATGGTGCTGAAGTATTTACTTTTTCATTTTAAAATTCATTTTTGTTCATATAA
>NW_011485841.1:0-990 GCF_000754665.1 Bison bison bison | reverse complement strand
CAGCATATACTCCAACATAAATATTTTATAGTTTTCTTAATTTGCTCAAGTAAACTAAAACTACTGATTATTAAACATAGATAGTCTACATGTTGGGCCTTCCTTGATGGCTCAGCAGGTAAAGAATCACCTGCAATGCAGGAGACACAGGAGATGAGAGTTTGATTCCTGGGTCAGGAAGATCTCCTGAAGGAGGGCATGGCAACCCACTCCAGTATTTTTACCTGGAAAAACCCATAGACACAGGATCCTGATGTCAAAAGGGTTGCAAAGATTTGGATACGACTGAACTACTAAACACACATGCACACAGTCCTTACGTTAGTTTTTTAGAAATATGTTTGAAGACAAATATTAAAATTCCGCACTTATCCAAGGATATATATTCTACTTCAAGTAATTCTTTTCCTATGTTTTAACAGTCTCTATCTCAATCACATGAATGTATTCAGTAAAGATATATAATTTATAGTTATAAATATACCTCAAAGAGCAGGAACAATCAACATTTCATTTCTTAGGTGACTTTATTATCTAGAAAAATTCACCTATACCAAGAGTTGAAGGTTTTCAAAATGAAATACTCAGAATTAATAACTTTGATCAAATAATATAAGAGTATGTTTTAGTAAATTATTTTAGAAAGTCAATCGAATTCATGGGTCTGGATGAGTTTACTTAAGGAAAGAATATGAAAGAGAGAGCCATGGTTTGGGCTCTAAGAAATTCTAAAACTTAAAGGTATGGGAAAGGTGAAGAGTCCACAGACAAGACTGAAGTTAAATGACCATACATATAAGAGATGAATAAATAATCTGGGAAGTAGGACAATGTCAAGAAATCCAGAGACTGAATATGTTGAGAAAGGAAAATTCAATTATATAAATGCTGCAGAAAGATAAGATGAGGACTGAAAAATACCCATTGGCTTTAAATCACCTTACTGTACACCAAAAACTAATACAACATTGTAAATCGATTATACTTTAA
>NW_011485840.1:22744-23067 GCF_000754665.1 Bison bison bison | reverse complement strand
TGCTGTGCGTGTAATGCCTGCCTAGACAGGGCTGTCCATGTAGATATCATGTAATAAGTATCTGTACGGGTATAATAAGGCTCACAAAGAACATGATTTGTGGTTGATGATGGAACAGTTCTAGAGTTGGAGCTGCACATGTCCTTTGCTACTTGCCATGATATCATGAGGGTATAGGGAGCCACGTGGATTCTAGGCCTTTGAGGATGCTTCCAGTGCTTGAATATCATCTGAACCTAGAGGGTAGATAAGGGGAAAAATATACACCACAGTGAGCTTCTTCCAATGATTCTTACATCTGTTCAGATACACAGAGAAGGTGA
>NW_011485840.1:15457-21037 GCF_000754665.1 Bison bison bison | reverse complement strand
TGTACTGTGCCCTGTATGGGTAGTGTAAGGCTCACAAGAACATCGTTTGTGGAGTCTTCTGGACCAGTGATGTGGATGGATTTGCAGGTTTCACTGAGCTACCTGCCTGGGTATCATAATGATTTGGGGAGTCATCTGTGGCTCAGGTATTTTCAGGATGATTTCATTGGTCTGTCTTCACAATGAGAACACAAAGATTTTTCAGAAGGCAAGGTGATTCCTTAGAGGAAAATGAGAAATACTAGAAGTTCTCTCTCTCTCTCTTTCTGTGTGTGTGTGTGTGTGTATGCGTGTGTGTGTCTGTTCATCTTAGGTTTCCTGCATCTCAAGAAGGCATAGAGAAGTGGATGGTCAATATCTAGAGAAGGAGATATTTGGGTTTCAGTCAGTGTCTGGATATTCTCTAGGGGTCTGGGTATATCTTAAATGCAGCCTATTGGAATTGATGGGGTGACTGATCATAAGTGCTTCTAAGATAGCCCAGGTTCTTGGGTTTGTTGATCAGAGACAGCCCTGCTGTGTGCAATACCCGCCTAAACAGGTACTGCTCTTGTAGTGCTCGTGTAATCAGGATAGAATAAAGCTACAAGGAATGAAATTTATGCTTGACCGTGGAGCTGCATGTGTGCTTGTGACACTTGCCATACTATCTTGTTGGTCCAGAGAACCTGCTGCATTCTAGACATTTTGAGGCTGCTTTAATTGCTTGAATATTCCTATGAACATCACCACCTATAGCTTAACAATGGAAATGCAGTTCCTATTAGGAAACGAAGTGAAGAGAGTAAGATTTTAACCATGGTACCTCTTCCTGGTGCAGATACTCGGAGAACAGGTGATGACATCCTGAAAGAGGTGTGTGATCCATGTTTGAGCATAGTGGGTCAACTTTTTCTAGGTCCATAGCTAAATCTTGGGTGAAGCCATCAAGGTATGGTGCTCATAGAGCAGGAAACTTCACTGCAGTGTAGAACGTGGTACCGGAAGAGGTTTTCCACCATGAGGTGAAGGCATATGCAGTGCCCTGCCAAGATTGGCACTATTCATGTAAACTAGATGTACACAGTGCCTTTCTCAGTTGTCTAATGTGCAACAGGAAAATGGCCTGTGGTGACCTCTGGAGCAGTCTTGGGTGTGGGGCTGCTCGTGACTCTGAGCTCTCTTCCATTTAAGGAATGCTATAGGAGCCATGTAGATATCTCTTATGTGACTGTGATTTCCGTGGTCCATTCTGAAATATTGAAATCTGATAACCTAGGAAAAGGAAGGATACTTTTCAGTAGTTTAGCATAGAACTGGGACATGCTGAATATCTCTGGGACCTCAAAGTTCTCCCGTAGTAAAGAGAGCCTGTGAGGAAGTTCCAAGGGAGGAGTAGGATGAAAATTGAAGGGCAGTGAGATAACATGTTTTAGGAGTATAGAAAATCATGTATGCATTCATCAGGATCTAGTGGAGAGGGTTCTCAAATCTACATGATATACTGAGCAGCCCAGAGGGCATGCTCTTACCCTTGGTGCCTTGCTGTGTGCAGTGCCCTGCCAAGTCAGGTGCTGTGAATGACCTGCCTGTGTAGAGTAAAGCTCACAATAGCATCATTTTTGTGGCCTCTGGACCAGTGACATGGATGGAATTGTGGGTGGCCCTGAACTGTCTGCCTTGATGTCATAATGACCCTGGTGTCATCTGTGCCTCTAGCATCCTTGGGAAGATGTCATTGGTCCTCTCGTCACAAAGTGAACCACAAGTATTTAAAGAAGGTAAGATGATACTTTTGAAGAGAATATAGAAATCTGAGATTCTTTTCTATCTCTGATCTTCCTACATGTGAAGTAAGTATAAAGGGGATCGAAAGGGACAGTCCCGAAGGAGGGAAAAAGGATTCAAAAGTTGGTGGATATTCCCTCAGTGTCTGGATATATCATGCATAAAGCCGTCTGGATGTGGAGGCAAGAGATAACGGAAGCTAAATGGAAGAGGATGATGGGGACATGGAGTGCCTACAGATTAAAGATTTTTTTGTGCTAGTGCCCTGCACATAGAGGTACTGTTCACTTTCACAATGTGTGAACACTGCCTGTCTAGGTGAGTAAGACTCTCCAGTTATGTTGGTGTGGTTTGATTTGTGTTCAGTGCAGTTTTGATTGTGGAGCTCCAATGTCCTTAGATCCCTCCATAAAGTTGGGAGCAGCCTTAAAACACGAGACTCTGAAATATTTAGTAAGACTTATGAATTCCATTTCTAAAAGTTTAACAGGTACAGGTAAGAAATGAAGAGAGATCTCAAACACCTTTTTCTCTCTGGGTCCTCATCCTTCTGAGTGTGTACAGTACTTAGAAATAGTGAGGGTATTCTAGTGATGGAGTGAGGCAAGCTGGAGGGCAGTGGGCAGCATTTTCAAGTTCTATACATAAACTGGGTTAGGTCCAAGGATCTGGTAGGAGTAATGAGGAATGTTTCAACTGAGAGTGTGAAGTAGGCAAGCCCTTCAAGAGCTGCTGCCTTTCTAATGATCTGGGGTGTCATCTGTGGCTCAGGCATCCTAGGAGGATTTCATTGGTCCTATCTACACCATGTGAACACAAAGATTTTTCAGAAGGCTAGATTATTCCTATGAGGAGAAGAGAGAAATACTGGAGGTTTTTTCTCTCTGTCTCTCAGTTTTTGTACATCTCAAGTAGGCATAGTTAAATAGACGGTGGATATCTAGTGAAGGACAGATGCAACTTACAATCAGTGGGTCAATATTTTCTTGGGGTCTGGATATATCTTGCCTGCAGTCATTAGTATGCAGTGCAGAGAAATCATCACTGCTTCTAATACAGCCCAATTCTTGGCTGATGGATCAGTGACAGCCTTGCTGTGTGCAATGCCCTGCCTAGACAGGGGCTGTCCTTGTAGATCTCATGTAATCAGTATCTGTCTGGGTAGAATAAGGCTCACAAGAACATGATTTGTGGTTGACAATGGAGCAGTTCTAGTGTTGGAGATACACATGTCCTTGGCTACTTGCCATGATATCATGAGGGTACAGGGAGCCACGTGGATTCTAGGCCTTTGAGGATGCTTTCAGTGCTTGAATATTTGTAATATCATCTGAGTGTACAGGTTAGATAAGAGAAGAATCTAAAAGACAGTGAGCTTCTTCCAATGGTTCTCATATCTGTTCAGATACACAGAGAAGGTGACAGCATCCTCAAAAATTTGTGATGCAAATGTGAAGGCATTGCGACAAATTTTTCAAAAACTGGAACTAAATCTTGAATGCTGTATTCAAGGTATGGTGGAAAAACACAAGAAAATTGAAGAAGAGCATGGTAGATGCACTAAGCAGGTCTTCCAGCTTGATACTAAGCTGTATGCCATGCCCTGCTCAGCCAGGTGCTGTTGACATAAATGCACCTCCTTGTAAATGCACCTTTCTGGGCAGAGTAAAGCTCACAAGAGCACTGTTTGTTCTAATGCTGTTCTAGCTAAATGTTGGGTATAGCCATCACTTAAGGAAGTGTCGATAGAGCCTTGCTGGGTAGAGTAATGTGCAACTGCGTCATCAGTACTGGTGGCCTTTGATGATGGATAGGTGTGCGGCTCCTGGTGATATTATTCCAAGGTATTAGGGAGGCCCTGGAAGCCACAATGATCTCAGTAGTTCAGATCTGAAACTGTGACCATAGATAATGTAGATAATGGAGAAATAAATGCTAGTGGAATCACATTCACCTTGCTTGCTAATCATTTACCCTATGTCCACATATTTCTCCAGATAACCTGTAGACCATCTGAAGAGATTCTGAAGGCAATGAGACGCAAATTGGACAAGATTTTGTCTGTGTTTTAGAGGGAAATCAGTGAATATTTGTTATAGCATCAGGATATTATGAGCAAAGGTATGTGTGGGTGTGAGGGTCAATGGGAAATCCATCTGAAAGTCCTGCTGTGTGCAGTGCCCTACCCAGACAGGTGCAGTTCATGTAGAATTGGTATACTGTGCCACAGCAGGGTAAAGTAAAGCTCACAAGGACATAATTTGTGGTGGCTTCTGGACCAGTGACATGGAAGGAATTACAAGTTTCACTGAGCTGCCTGCCTTTATCATAATGACCCAGGGACTGTTCTGTGGCTCAGGCATCCTAGGAAGATTTCATTGGTTCTATCCATACCATGTGAACAGAAAGTTTTTTTCAGAAGACAAGATGATTCCTAAGAGGAGAAGAAAGAAATTCTAGAGGATTTTTCTCTCTGTCTCTCAGTTTTCGTACATCTCAAGTAGGCATAGTGAAATGGATGGTGGATATAGGGAAGGAGAGATGCAGGTTACAATCAGTGGGTGGACGTTCTTCAGGAATCTGGATTTATCTTAGGGGAAATCGTCAAGATCTGATGCAGAGAGATCATAGCTGCTTCTGAAACAGCTCAGGGTCTTGGGTTGGTGGATCAGTGACAGCCCTGCTGTGTCAAATGCCCTGCCTAGAAAGGTGCTCATGTTGTAGACCTTGTGTAATCAATATCTATCTGGGTCAAGTAGGGCTCCTAAGGAACATAATTTGTGGTTGACTTGGAGCAGTTCTCGTGTTGGATCTGCATATGTCTTTGGCTACTTGCCATGATATCATGAGGGTCCAGGGACCAAGTGGATTCTAGGCATTTTGAGGATGCTACCAGTGTTTGAGTATTTCTAATATCATCTGCACCTACAGGTTAGAAAAGGGAAAGAATTGCAAGAGAGTCAAATTATTCCAAGTCCCTTATATCTGTTCAGATACACATAAATGGATACAAGATCCTCCAAGAAGTGGGGTGTTAATTTGAGGGCAGTGGGACAAGTTTTACAATATCTGGAGCTTAAATCGTCAATGTGGTGATCACTTATGGTGGAAAGAGAGCAGAAAATTGAAGAAGAGCATAGAAAGTGCACTAAGCAGGTCCTCCAACTCAAGGCCACACTGTGTGTCGTGCCTTTCCCACACAGGTGCTGTTGGCGTAGACTCCCTGTAAATGCACCTGCCTGGGCAAAGTAAGGCTCACAAGAGCATCTTTTCTGGTGGCCTCTGGACCAGTGATGTGGGTGAAGTTAAAGTATCTATTACCTGCCAGTTTTGACTCCATAGTCACCCTGGGCTATGTGTGGCTCCAACTTCCTCAGGATGATTTCACTGATCTTCTCCTCTCACTGCGAACACACAGAGTGTACAGATGTAAAGATGATTTCTAAGAGGAAAAAAGAAGAATACAAAAAATTATTCATTCTCTCTCTCTCTCACTTTCTCAGTTTTTGTTCATCTCCAGTAGGCACAGAGACATGGATGGAGGATATCCAGTGAAGGAGAGATGCAGGTTACTATCCATGGGTGGATATTCTCTAGGGGTATGGATATATCTTGAGTGAAGCCATCAGGATGTGACGGACAGAGATCATAGGTGCTTCTAAGACAGCCCAGGGTATTGGGTTGAATGGTCAGAGACAGCCCGACTGTGGGCACTGCCCTGCCTAGGCTGGTACTGACCATGTAGACCATGTGCAGTCAGTATCTGTATGGGTAGAGTAAGGCTCACAGGAACATCATTTGTGCTTGGCCTTG
>NW_011485840.1:12063-15141 GCF_000754665.1 Bison bison bison | reverse complement strand
AGAATCAAGCTTCAGGGCCGTAGGTCAACATTTTCAACATATGTAGCTAAATCTTCAGTGCAGTTAGCTACGTGTGTTGAGGAGAAGAAAATTGAAGAAGAGCATGGGAAGTGAACTAAGCAGGTCCTCCACCTCCAGGCCAAGCAGTGTGCCATGCCCTGCCCAGACAGCTGCTTTTCACTTAAATTCTCTGTGCAAGGACCTTCCTGGGTAGAGTAAGACTCACAATAACATCATTTGTGATGGCTTTGGACCAATGGTGTGGGTGGAGTTGCAGGTTTCCTTGAGCTGCCTGCCTTGATGTTGTATTGACCCTGAGAGGGATCTGTGGCCCTGGCGTCCTCAGTTTGATTCCAGTGGGCCTATCTTCACAATGTGAAAATAGAAAGCTTACAGAAGGAAAATTGATTCCTATGAAAGAGAGAAATACGGTATTCTAGTCTCTCTCAGTTTTTGTAGATCTCAAGTAGGCAAGAGAAGTGGACCTTGGATGTCTAGTGATGGAGAGATTCAGGTTACAAAGGAGTGAGTGGATATTCTCTAGGGATCTGGATATATATTCCATGCAGCCATTAGGATGTAATGCAGAGATCATAGGTGCTTCTAAGACAGCCCAGAGTCTTGGGTTGATTGATCAGAGACAGCCCTGCTGTGTGCAATGCTCTGCCTATAGAGGTACTTATCTTGTAGATCTTGTGTAGTCAGTACCTGTCTTGGTAGAGTTAGGCTCACCAGGAACATGATTTGTGGTTGACTTTGGAGCAGTTCTAGTGTTGGAGCACTGTATGTCCTTGGCTACTTGCCATGATGTTATGAGGGTCTAGGGAGCCACCTGCATTTCAGGCATTTTGAGGATACTACCAGTGTTTTAAAATTTACAGTATCATCCACACGTACAGGTTAGAAAAGGGAAGGAACTGGAAGAGAGTGAACTTCTTCCAGTGTCCCTCATTTCTGTGCAGAGATACACATAGAAGGTCACAAGATCCTCAAAGAGTTGGGATGTAAGACTGATGGCAATGGGGCAATTTTTTCAATGTCTGGAGCTAAATATTGAGTGCAGTGAGCAAGGTATTGTGAGAAGAGAGAATAAAACTGAAGAAAAGAGTGGGAAGTGCACTAATCAGATCCTCTACCTTGAGGCCAAGCTGTGCGCCATGCCCTGCCCAGCCAGGTGCTGTTCATGTAGACTCCTTGTGAGCACACCTGCCTGGGCAAAGTAAGGCTCACAAGAACATCGTTTGTGGTGACCTCTGGACAAGTGATATGGATCGAGTTGCGGGTGGCCCTGAACTGCCTGCCTTGATGTCATAATGACCCTGGCATCGTTTGTGCGTCTATAATCCTTGGGAAGATGTCAGCGATCCTCTCCTCAAAATATGAACACAGAAAGTTTACAAGGGTAATATGATACCTATGAGGAAAAGAGATGATACAAGATGCTTTTCTTTCTCTGGTCCTTGTACATCTGAAGTACATATAAAGTGAAGTGAAGGGGACAGCCATTGAGGATGGATAAAAGATTCACAAACTGGTTGGATATTCCCTTGGTGTCTGGATATATCTTGCATGGAGCCATCAGATTTGGAGGGAAGAGATATAGAAGCTACTTGGAAGAGTATAATGGGGACTGAATTGTGCCTATACATTAAAGATTTCTTGTGCAGAGTGTCCTACCCAGACAGGTACCCTTCACATTGACAATGTGTGAACAGTGCCTGTCTGCGTGAGTAAGACTCTCTAGGAACATTGGTGTTGTGTTATTTGTGTCACATGCACTTTGGAGTGTGTAGCTCCAAGTGTCCTTAGCTATTCTGAGAAGTTACAAACACCCTTAAAACATCTGAGTCTCTGAAATATTCAGTATAACAGTCAATAAAATGAAGAAAATTAGATCCTAAGTTGTGATTATCTCAACACTTGACTTGTCCCCTCAGATTGCAAAGGAGTCAGGAACAATATTCTCAAAGAATATTGATGCTATACTCAGCAGTGAGCTTTTATATCCATTTTGGGAAATCTCCATAATTTTCAATTTATAAACTTTTCAAGACCTTCCTGCATTCATTACATGTGTGTGACTTGAGTGATGTTAATGTTTTTGTAAATATTTACTATGTTTTTCTATTTAGCTTAATTCCAACTATTTTGTACTGTAATACAATGTTTTAAATGTTGCAAAAAAATGAAATATTCAGTATGACTTAGGCGTTCCATTTCTAAAATTTGAACAGGAACAGGTTAGAAACGAGAAGGTAAATTCCTTTGAACCGAAGAGAGATCTGAAACATCCATTTCTCTCTGGGTCCTCATCCTTCTGAGTGCGTACAATAGGTAGAAGTAGTGAAGACAGTCTTGTGAGTGAGGGATGTAATTTGGTGGGCAATGGGTCACCATTTTCCAGTTCTATACATAATTTTTCAGTGATGTCCAAGGTTGTGGTAGAAGTAATGAGGAATGTTTCATTCTAGAGTGTTAAGAGGACAAGCAGGCCATGCTGTGTGCATTGCCATGCCTAGAGAGGTGCTGGTGACTTCAATTACCTGTAGACAGAGCCTTCCTAGGTACAGTACTCTCTGTGCACCTGGTTCATCATTACTGGTGGCCTTTAGACCAGGGGTGGGTTTGAGGCTACATGTGATATACCTCCAAGATGTCAGGAAGGCCTTCGAAGCCACCTAGATGTCAAACATATGTTGATTATGATCTCAGTAGTCCAGATCTGAAAATGTGCCCATGTGTAAAGTAGAGAATAGAAAGATAAATGCCAATAGAATTGCATTTATCTTGCTTGCCAATCAAGATGTCTGGATTTCTTCAGATACCTGTAGACCAGCTGAAGAGATTCTCAAGGAGAAGAGATGCACATGGCACAAGAGTGTATCCATAATTTAAAGGGAATTCAGTAAATCTTTGTTGTAGTATCAGGATATGTTGAGCAAAGGTATGTGTGGGTGTGAGGGTGAAAGGGAAGTCTCCACCTGGAAGTCCTGCTGTGTGCAGTGCCCTGCCCAGACAGGTGCAGTTCATGTAGAATTGGTATACTGTGCCACAGCAGGGTAAAGTAAAGCTCACAAG
>NW_011485840.1:11206-11426 GCF_000754665.1 Bison bison bison | reverse complement strand
AGCCTTCCTGGGTAGAGTAGTGCAACTGGTTCATCATTATTGGTGGCCTTTGTACAGGGGTGGGTGTGAGGCTCCAGATGATATTCCTCCAAGATGTCAGGAAGGCCTTGGAAGCCATAGAGATGTCTAACATATATTGATTATGATCTCAGTAGGCTATATTTGAAAATGTTCCCATGTGTAGACAACAGAAAGATAAATGCTAATTGAATCACATTCA
>NW_011485840.1:9625-11106 GCF_000754665.1 Bison bison bison | reverse complement strand
TGGAGCTGTGTATGTCCTTGGCTACTTGCCATGATGTCATGAGGGTCCAGGGAGTCACGTGGATTCTAGGCATTTAGAGGATGCTTCCAATGCTTGAATATTTCTTATATCATCTGCACCTATTGGTTCGAAATGGGAAGGAACTTCAAGAGAGTAAACTTCTTCCAGAGTCCCTCATCTGTGTGGAGATACACATAAGTGGTGACAAGAACCTCAAAGAGGTGGGATGCACAAAGAGGGCAGTGGGACAATTTTTTCAACATCTGGAGCAAAATCTTGAGTGCTGTAATCAAGGTATGGTGGGAAGAGAGAAGAAAATTGAAGAAGAGTGTCAGATGTGCACTAGGCATGTCCTCCACCTCGAGGCCACACTCTGTGGCATGCCCTGCCCAGTCAGTTGCTGTTACATAGACTCCCTATAAACACACCTGACAGGGCAGAATAAGGATCACAAGAACATTGTTTGTGGTGGCCCTGGACCAGTGGTATGAGTCGAGTTGCAGGTGTCCTTGAGCTGCCTGCCTTGATGTCATAATGACCCTGGAGTCATCTGTGCCTCTAGCATCCTCGGGAAGATGTCAGTGGTCCTCTCCTCTCAATGTGAACCCCAAGAGTTTTCAGAGGGTAAGAGCATATGTATGAGGAAAATGTAGAAATACAGCATGCTTTTCTTTCTCTGATCCTCCTACATCTGAAGTAAGTATAAAGAGGATTGAAAGGGACAGTCCCTGAGGATGGAGAAAGGGTTTACAAAGTGTGTGGATATTTCTGGGGTATCTGGATATACCTTGCAAGGAGCCATCAGGATGTGGAGGCAAGAGAGATGGAAGTTACATGGAAGAGGGTAATGGGGACTAGGTTGTGCCTACACATTAAAGATTTCTTGTATGTACTGCCCTACACATACACTTTGACAATGTATGAACAGTGCTTGTCTGCATGAGCAAGACTCTCCAAGAATGTTTTAGTGGTGTTATTTGTGTCAGGTCCAGTTTTATTGTAGAGCTTTAATTGTCCTTAGTTCACTCCAGAAAGTTATGAGTATGCTTAAAAACAGCTGAGTTTCTGAAATCTTCAGTATGACTTAGGGGTTCTATTTCTAAAACTTGAACAGGAACTGTTAGAAAAGATAAGGTTAATTCCTTTGAAATGAAGAGAGATCTGGAACACCTATTTCTCTCTGGGTCCTCATCCATCTGAGTGTGTACAGTAAGCAGAAATAGTGAGGACTGTCTAGTGAGCAAGGGATGCAATTTGGAGGGCAGGGGTCACCATTTTCACGTACTATGCATAAATCTTGATTGACGTCCAAGGAAGTGGTAGGACTAATCAGGAATGTTTCATTTGAAAGTGTGAAGGGGACAAACAGGGCCTCGAGAAAAAGGAAACACATTATGCAGTGCTCCGCCTAGAGAAGTGCTGTTGACTTCATCTACCAGTAAACAGAGCCTTCCTGGGTAGAGTAGTGCAACTGGTTCATC
>NW_011485840.1:7735-9525 GCF_000754665.1 Bison bison bison | reverse complement strand
TTTCCCTTATGCTCACACATTTTTTCAGATACCTATAGACCAGCTTGAAGAGATTCTCCAGCAGAAGAGACTATAAACGAGAAGAGATGTAAATTGGATAACAGTGTATCCAAGTTTTAAAGGGAAATTGAAATATCTTTGAAATATTTAGAAATATATTTTGAACTATCTTGGAAATTGAAATATCAGGATATGATGAGTAAAGGTATGTGTGGGTGTGAGGGTCAATGGGCAATCCTCCACCTGCAAACCCTGCTATGTTCAGTGCCCTGCCCAGACAGGTGCAGTTCATGTAGAACCAGTGTACTGTGCCACAGTTGGGTAGAGCAAGGCTCACAAGAACATCATTTGTGGTGTCTTCTGGACCAGTGATGTGAATGGCTTTGCAGGTTTCCATGAGCTGCCTGCCTTTATATCAGAATGACCCAGGGAGTCATCTGTGGCTCAGGCATCCTCAGGATGGTTTCTTTGGTCCTATATGCTTAATGTGGAGAAGGCAATGGCACCCCACTCCAGTACTCTTGCCTGGAAAATCCCATGGTTGGAGGGGCCTGGGGGGCTGCAGTCCATGGGGTGGCTGAAGGTCGGACACGACTGAGCGACTTCACTTTCACTTTTCACTTTCATGCATTGGAGAAGGAAATGGCAACCCACTCCAGTGTTCTTGCCTGGAGAATCCCAGGGATGGGGGAGCCTGTTGGGCTGCCATCTATGGGGTTGCACAGAGTCGGACACGACTGAAGTGACTTAGCATAGCATAGCATATGCTTAATGTGAACACAAAGATTTTTCAGAAGGCAAGATGATTCTTGAGAAGAGAGAAATACTAGAGGTTTTCTCTCTCTCTTTCTTGGTTTTCATACATCTCAAAAAGACATAGTGAAGTAGATGGTGTATATCTAGTGAAGGAGAGATTCAGATTAAAGTCTGATTCAGGTGGATATTCTCTAGGCATCTGCATATATCTTCTGTGCAGCCATCAGGATGCAATGCAGAGATCATAGGTGCTTTTAGGACAGCCCAGGGTCTTGGGTTGATCAATCAGTGAGAGCACTGTTGTGTGAAAATGCCCTACCCAGACAGGTACTGACCAAGTATACCTCATGTAATTAGTACATGTCTGAGTAGAGTAAAGCTCACAAGGAAAATGATTTGTGGTTGACCTCGGAGCAGTTCTAGTGTTGGAGCTGCCTGTGTCCTTGGCTACTTGCCATGATATCATGAGGATCCAGGAAGCCATGTGGATTCTAGGCATTTTTAGGATTCTTCCAGTGCTTTGATATTTCTAATATCATCTGCACCTGCACCTATAGGTTAGTAGAGAGAAAAAACTGCAAGACAGTTATCTTCTTTCAATGTCCCTCACCTCTTTGCAGATACAAATAGAAGGTGACAAGATCCTCAAAGAGGTGAGATGCAGGTTTTAGGGTAGTGGGAAATTTTTTTTCCAACATCTGTAGCATCTTGTATGCAGTGATCAAGGTATGGTGGGAAGAGAGAAGAAAATTGAAGAGGAGTGTGGGAAGTACTCTAATCATGACATCCACCTTGAGGCCACACTGTTCGATGTGCCCTGCCCAGCCAGGTGCTGCTGACGTAGACTCCCTGTGAACGCACTTGCCTGGTCAGAGTAAGGCTCATAAGAACATCATTTGTGGTGGCCTCTGGACCAGTGATGTGTGTGGAGTTGCAGGTGTCCTTGAGCATCTGCCTTGATGTCATAATGACCATAGAGTCATCTGTGCCTCTAGCATCCTCGGGCAGATTTCAGTGGTCCTCTCCTCATAATG
>NW_011485840.1:3412-6238 GCF_000754665.1 Bison bison bison | reverse complement strand
ACTGCTGTAGTGCAGTGCCCTGCCCAGATAGGTGCAGTTCATGTAGAATCGATGTAAACTGTCCTAGCTGGGTAGAATAAGGCTCACAAGAACATATTTTGTGGTATCTTCTGGACCAATCATGTGAATGGATCTGCAGGTTCCATTGAGCTGTCTGCCCGTATATCATAATGACTTGGAAAGTCATCTATGACTCAAGCATCCTCAGGATGATTTCACTGGTCCTCTCCACACAATGTAAACACAATGGTTTTTCAGAAGGCAAGATGACTCCTAAGAGGAGAAGTGAGAAATATTAGAGATTTTCTCTCTCTCTTTCTATCTCTGGTTTCATACATCTCAAGAAGGCATAGTGAAGTGGATGGTGGATATCTAGTGAAGGAGAGATTCAGGTTACAACCAGTGGGTGGATATTATCTGGGGCTTGGGATGTATCTTCCATGCACCCATCAGGATGTGATGAAGAGAAATCATAGGTGCTTCTAAGACAGCCCAGGCTCTTGGGTTGATAATTGGTGAGAGCCTTGCTGTATGAAATGCCCCGCCTAGACAGGTACTGTCCAAGTATACCTTATGTAATCATATCTGTCTCGGTAAAATAAGGCCCACAAAGTACATGATTTGTGGCTGACTTTGGAGCAGTTCTAGTGCTGGAGCTGCATATGTCCTTGGCTACTTGCCATAATGTCATGAGGGTCCAGGGAGCCATGTGGATTCTAGGCATTTTGAGGATGCTTCCAGTGCTTGAATATTTCTAATATCATTTCACCTACAGGTTAGAAAAATGAAAGAACTGAAAGAGAGTGAACTTCTTCCAATATCCCTCATATCTGTTCAGATACACATAAAAGGTGACAAGTTCCTCAAAGAAGTGGGATACAAATTTGAGGGAAGAGGGACAACTTTTTCAACATCTGGAGCTAAATCTTCACTGCTGTGATCTAGATATGGTGGGGAGACAGAAGAAAATTGAAAAAGAGCGTGGGTAGTACACTCAGCATGTCCTCCAACTCGAGGCCACACTGTGTGCCATTCCCTGTGCAGTCAGGTGCTCTTGAAGAGGACTCCCTGTAAAAGCACCTGCCTGGGCAGAGTAAGGCTCACAGTATATGCATTTGTGATGGCCTCTGGAACACAGAGTGTTATGGATGGGCTTGCAGATGTCTTTGAGCTGGATACCTTGATGTCATAATGATCCTGTAGTCTGTGACTCTAGCATCCTTGGGAACATTTCAGTGGTCCTCTCCTGACAATGTGAAGAGAAACAGTTATATGATATCTATATCTATGAGGAGAAGAGACAAATTCAAGATTCTTTTCGCACTCTGCATCCTCATATATCTCAAACAAGCATAGAGTTGCATAGAGTGGACATCCCTCAGGAAGGGATGCTATTTGGTCACTTGGGTGTTATCTCCAGGGGCCGGATATATGCTGAGCACAGTCATGGGCATGATGGGGAGAGAGGTCATAGCTGCTTCTCAGAGTCGGGGCTTGAGTAGATCCTCCACTGGGAGCCCTTCTGGGTAGAGTGCCCTATAGGCAGTAGCTGGTCATTTCTGTTTCATGTCACTAGTGCATGTTTCCAGAGAAGGCAATGGAAGCCCACTCCAGTACTCTTGCCTGGAGAATCCCAAGGACAGCAGAGCCTGGTGGGCTGCTGTCTATGGGGTTGCACAGAGTCAGACACGACTGAAGCAACTTAGCAGTGCTCACAGTGTGAACACCTACATTAGAGAAAATAAACAGTCTTTCCAGTAGAGTAAGAGAACTCCACTTATCTTGTCCTCCAGTGTTGCTCCTCATAATTCCAGTAAGACATAGGGCAGAAGAGCAGGACTCCATTGAGTAATGGATGTGTTGTGTGGGCAGTGAATGCATGTGTCTCAGTTTAGGGAAATTCTTGACATCATTCAATAGGATGTGGTAGGAAAAGAGGTGAACATGACATTTGGAAGTGTGTGAAGTACAGGGTTGGTCCTCCTACCTGAATCCACCCTGTGTGCAGTGCCCTTCCCGGACAAGTACTGATCACCTAAAGTTGGTGTGAATACTGTCTGGGTAGAGTAAGGTTCACAAGAACCATCAACGGTGGTTCACCTTAAGAGAGTTCTAGTGGTGGAGCTGATGTTTCCCTCGTGTGCTTACCATGATGTCATGAAGTTTCGGGGAGACACATAGATCCCTGCATTTTGAGGAGTCTTTGAATACTGAAATATTCCCAATAGCATGAGCACCTACAAGTTAGAAACTGGAAACACACATCCTATGAGTAAAAGAACTAAAGGGAGGAAGCTTTTACCTATGGTTCCTCATCCTTGTGCAGATAACACATAGAACAAGTGATGAGACCCTGAGAGAGAGAAAAACATGTTGTTGGGCTATGGGTCAACTTTTCTAGGTCCGTAGCTAAATTTTGGGTGTAGTCATAACTTAAAGAAGTGTAAATAGAGCATTCCTGGGTAGAATAATATGCAACTGCATCATCATGACTGATTGCCTTGGATGATGGATGGGTGTGGGCCTCCAGGTGATATTATTCCAAGATATCAGGGAGCCCCTGGAAGCCACAGAGTTGTCAAACAAACCTCAATTATGATCTCAGTAGTCCAGATCTGAAAATGTGACCACATATAATGTAGAGAATGGAAACGTAAATGCTACTGGAATCACATTCACCTTACTTGTTGATCATTTGCCCCATGTTCACATATTTCTCCAGATACCTGTAAACCAGCTGAAGAGATTTTCAAGGAGAAGAGATGCAAGTGGGATGACAGTGTGTCCATGTTTTAAAAGGAAATTGGTAAATCTTTGTTGTAGCAT
>NW_011485840.1:0-445 GCF_000754665.1 Bison bison bison | reverse complement strand
CTCCAGGCAAGAACACTGGAGTGGGTTGCCATTTCCTTCTCCAATGCAGGAAAGTGAAAAGTGAAAGTGAAGTAGCTCAGTCGTGTCCGACCCTTAGCGTGGACTGCAGCCTACCAGGCTCCTCTGTCCATGGGATTTTCCAGGCAAGAGTACTGGAGTGGGGTGAGTCAACCATAGGTATACATATATCCCCTCACCTTTGAACCTGCCTCCCATCTCCCCCACCATACCACCCCTCTAGATTGATACAGAGCCCCTGTTTGAGTTTCCTGAGCCATACAGCAAATTCCCGTTGGCTCTCTATTTTATATATGGTAATGTAAGTTTCCATGTTACTCTTTCCATACATCTCACCCTCTCCTCCCCTCTCCCCAAGTCCATAAGTCTATTTTCTATGTCTATTTCTCCATTGCTTCCCTGAAAATAAATTCTTCAGTACCATTTT
>NW_011485839.1:9370-9701 GCF_000754665.1 Bison bison bison | reverse complement strand
CACCAATACAGTATACTAACACATATATATGGACTTTAGAAAGATGGTAATGAGAACCCTGTATGCAAGACAGCAAAAAAGACACTGATATATAAAACAGTCTTTTGGACTCTGTGGGAGAGGGCAAGGGTGGGATGATTTGGAAGAATGGCATTGAAATATGTATATCATATGTGAAACGAATTGCCAGTCCAGGTTCGATGCATGATACAGGATGCTCAGGCCTGGTGCACTGGGATGACCCACAGGGATGGTATGGAGAGGGAGGTGGGAGGGGGGTTCAGGATGGGGAACACGTGTATACTCATTACAGATTCATGTTGATGTATGG
>NW_011485839.1:8173-9270 GCF_000754665.1 Bison bison bison | reverse complement strand
GTACTGGCACAAAGACAGAAATATAGATCAATAGAACAAAATAGAAAGCCCAGAGATAAATCCATGCACCTATGGACACCTTATCTTTAACAAAGGAGGCAATAATATACAAAGGAGAAAAGACAATCTCTTTAACAAGTGGTGTTGGGAAAACTGGTCAACCACTTGTAAAAGAATGACACTAGAACGCTTTCTAATACCATACACAAAAATAAACTCAAAATGGATTAAAGATCTAAACGTAAGACCAGAAACTATAAAACTCCTAGAGGAGAACACAGGCAAAACACACTCTGGCATAAATTACAGCAGGACCCTCTATGACCCACCTCCCAGAATATTGGAAATAAAAGCAAAAATAAACAAATGAGACCTAATTAAAATTAAAACCTTCTGCACAAAAAAGGAAACCATAAGCAAGGTGAAAAGACAGCCTTCAGAATGAGAGAAAATAATAGCAAATGAAGCAACTGACAAACAACTAATCTCAAAAATACACAAGCAACTCCTACAACTCAATTCCAGAAAAACAAACGACCCAATCAAAAAATGGGCCAAAGATTTAAACAGACATTTCTCCAAAGACATACAGATGTCTAGCAAACACATGAAAAGATGTTCAACATCACTCATTTTCAGAGAAACGCAAATCAAAACCACAATGAGGTGCCAATTCACGCCAGTCAGAATGGCTGTGATCCAAAAGTCTACAAGCAATAAATGATGGAGAGGGTGCGGAGAAAAGGGAACCCTCTTACACTGTTGGTGGGAATGCAAACCAGTACAGCCACTATGGAGAACAGTGTGGAGATTCCTTAAAAAACTGGAAATAGAACTGCCATATGACCCAGCAACCCCACTGCTGGGCATACACACCCAGGAAACCAGAATTGAAAGAAACATGTGTACCCCAATGTTCATCGCAGCACTGTTTATAATAGCCAGGACATGGAAGCAACCTAGATGTCCATCAGCAGACAAATGGATAGGCTGTGGTACATACACACAATGGAGTATTACTCAGCCATTGAAAAGAATACGTTTGAATCAGTTCTAAGGTGGTGGATGAAATTGGAGCCGATTATACAGAGTGAAGT
>NW_011485839.1:4810-5952 GCF_000754665.1 Bison bison bison | reverse complement strand
CATAAGAGACTATTATCAGAAAATATATAGCCAATAAAATGGACAACTTAGGAGGAAATAGGACAAATTACTTAGAAAAGTATAACCTACCAAAACTGAACCAGGAAGAAATAGAAATTTTACAGACCCATCTCAGGCACAGAAATTGAAACTGTACTCAAAATTCTTCCAAGAAACAAAATCCAGGATCAGATGGCCTCAAGGTGAATTCTACCAAAAATTTAGAGAAGAGCTAACATCTATCCTACTCAAACTCTTCCAGAAAATTGCAGAGGAAAGTAAACTGCCAAACTCATTCTATGAGGCCACCATCACCCTAATACCAAAATCAGACAAAGATGCCACAAAACAAGAAAACTATAGGCCAATATCAGTGATGAACATAGATGCAAAAATTCTCAACAAAATTCTAGCAAACTAAATCCAACAACATATTTAAAGGATCATACGTCATGACCAAGTGGGCTTTACCCCAGGAATGCAAGTATTCTTCAATATTTGCAAATCAATCAATACAATACACAATTTTTACAAATTGAAAGATTACAAGCCAAATGATTATCTCAGTAGATGCAGAGAAAGCCTTTGACAAGATACAACAGTGACTTATGATCAAAACTCTGCAGAAAGCAGGAATAGAAGAAACATACCTCAATGTAATAAAAGCCATATATGACAAACCCACAGCAAACATTATCCTCAATGGAAAAAAAACAGAAAGCATTTCCTCTAAATATCAGGAACAAGACAAGGGTGCCTAGTCTCACCACTACTATTCAACAGTTTTGGAAGTCCAAACCATAGCCATCAGAGAAGAAAAATAAATAAAAGAATCCCAACTGGAATGGAAATAGTAAAACTCTGTTTGCGCATGACATGATCCTCTACATAGAAAACCCAAAAGACAACACCAGAAAACTACTACCAGCTATAATCCCACTAGCAAAGTTGTGGGGTATAAAATTAATACAGATAAATCTCTTGCATTACTATACACTAAAAATGAGAAAATAAAAAGAGAAATTAAGAAAACAATCCCATTCCCATTCCAACGAAAAAAATACTTGGGAATAAGTTTATCTAAAGAAATGAAAGACCTACATATAGAAAACTAAAAAAAAAAAAAAAAACTGCTGAAAGAA
>NW_011485839.1:4208-4710 GCF_000754665.1 Bison bison bison | reverse complement strand
GCTGAAAGAACTCAAAGATGACACAAAGAGATGAAGAAATATATGATGTTGGTGGATTGGAAGAATCAATACAGTGAAAATGAGTATATTACCCAAAGTAATCCACAGATTTAATGCAAGTTACCAATGGTATTATTCACAGAACTAGAACAAATAATTTCACAATTTGTATGGAAAAGCAAAAAAACTCGAATTGCCAAAGCAATCTTGAGAAAGAAGAATGGAACTGGAGGAATCAACCTGCCTGATTTCAGACTAACAAAGCTACAGTCACCAAGACGGTATGGCACTGGCACAAGGACAAAAATATAGATCAGTGGAATAAAATAGAAAGCTCAGAGATAAACGCAAACACCTATAGACACCTTATCTTTGACAAAGGAGGCAAAAATATACAATGCAGAAAAAACACTCTTTAACAAGTGGTGCTGGGAAAACTTGTCAACCACCTGATAAAAGATGAAACTAGAACATTTTGTTACACCATACACAAAAATAAACT
>NW_011485839.1:3275-4108 GCF_000754665.1 Bison bison bison | reverse complement strand
ACGTCACAGAAAGATCCTCCCATGACCCACCTCCCAGACAAATGGGACCAAACTAAATGTAAAAACTTTTGTACAACGAGGGAAACTATAAGCAAGGTGAAAAGGCAGCCTTCAGAATGGGAGAAAATGATAGCAAATGAAACAACTGACAAAGAATTAATCTCAAAAATATACAAGCAGCTCATGCAGCTCAATTCCAGAAAAATAAATGACCCAATAAAAAAAGGGACCAAAGAACAGACATTTCTAAACAGACATTTCTCCAAAGACATACAGATGGCTAACAAACATGTGAAAAGATGTTCAGCATCACTCATTATAAGAGAAATGCAAATCAAAACCACAATGAGGTACCATCTCATGCTGGTCAGAATCACTGCCATCAGAAAATCTACAGACAATAAATACTGGAGAGGGTGTGGTAAAAAGGGAACCCTCTTACACTGTTGGTGGGAATGCAAACTAGTATAGCCACTATGGAGAACAATATGGAGATACCTTAAAAAACTGGAAATAGAACTCCCATACAACCTAGCAATCCCACTGCTGGACATGTACACCAAGGAAACCAGAACTGAAAGAGACATGTGCATCCCACTGTTCATTGCAATACTGTTTACAATAGCTAGGACATGGAAGCTGGAGTAGGAAATGGCAACCCACTCCAGTACTCTTGCCTGGAAAATCCCATGGACAGAGGAGTCCAGTAGGCTACAGTCCATGGGGTTGTGAAAAGTTGGATAAGACTGAGTGACTTCACTTTCACTTTTCACTCTCTTGCACTGGAGAAGGAAATGGCAACCCACTCCAGTATTCTTGCCTGGAGAATCCCA
>NW_011485839.1:0-388 GCF_000754665.1 Bison bison bison | reverse complement strand
GCAGAAGACTTGAATAGACATTTTTGCAAGGAAGCACATGGTCAGGAGGTGCATGAAAAGATGTTCAACATTGCTGATTGTTAGAAAAATGCAAAAATAAAAGCAACAATGAGATATCACCTTACATCTGTGAGAATGGCTATCATCAAAGTGTACACAATTACAAACATTGGAGAGGATGTGAAGAAAAGGGAATCTTTGTACACTGTCGGTGAGAATTTAAATTGGTGCAGCCACTGTGGAAAACAGTATGAAGGGGTCTCAAAAAACTAAAAATAGAACAACCATATCACAAAGCAACTCCATATTGAATGCATATCCAAAGATGCTAATTAAAAAAGATACATGCACCCCAATGTTCATAACAGAACTATTTACAATAGTCTAG
>NW_011485838.1:19231-19770 GCF_000754665.1 Bison bison bison | reverse complement strand
TGCCTCTAGGCGAAACCCTAGTGCATAGAACATCCAAGAGAAATGCAGGCATCCATCACCAAGACGCGCACAGAAATGTTCACGGCACCTTTATTTATACCAGCCCCTGACTGAAAACAACCCAGACATCCGTGAAGGGGAGAAGGGGTGAAATGTGGTCTGCGTGTGCAATGGAAGAGCACGCAGGCACGAAGGCCTGTCTGCTGCTACCGCTCGGCTGCATCTCTGAACAACGTGCTGAGTGAAAGAAGCTAGCCACAACAGGGCCCGTCTACGCGGTTCCATTTCTGGGAAGTTCAGGAACAGAGCAGACCCTTCTGTGTTTGAAGCCAGCAAAGTGGTCCTCTTTGTGTAAGGAAATGCCCTTGTGCTGGTTTTCAACACGTCCATGAATCCTCTGACACTCCTCGCACCAAAAGCTGGACTGTAATCACTTCCCTCTTGAGGATACAGTGGAAAGCAGACTGAAACTAGTGATATGGCCTCCAGCAGGCCATCTCAAGGGGCTCACTCTTAGAAGCAAGCCCCCATGCTGGGAA
>NW_011485838.1:18792-19131 GCF_000754665.1 Bison bison bison | reverse complement strand
ACACTTGTCATCCAAGACAAATCCTCTGAATGGACACAGAAGCCCTGCATATCAACAAGGGCCTCATCAGGCGGTGTGCCTTTCCCAGGAGCGGACCTGCAGATGGCCAACAAGCAGATGGACACTGACCATGAGTCATCAGGGAAATGCAAACCAAAACCACAATGAGATAGCCCTTCATAGCCCTTTTGGAATGACTACAGTGAAAACATGCAGAGAACACCAAGTATCCGTGAGGATGTGGAGCAACTGGAATGGTCATGAACTGCTTGGGGAGAGGGGGTAAACTGGTGCAGCCACACTGGAAGACATCTGGCAGGACCCGCTACAGCTGACCAC
>NW_011485838.1:18018-18692 GCF_000754665.1 Bison bison bison | reverse complement strand
TACTCCAGCTGACACTGAGCTGTACCCATCAGAGGCCTGCCCACATTGTGGGTTCGCAAAATAAATGTCATCGTTTCAGCCCGTTTTGAGGTGGTTATTTGGGACAATAGATAACTGGTGCTGACTTAGATCTCAGTGGTGGCTGTCACCTGGCTGTCTATAGCCAAACAACATCAGTGAGCTGGGAATCCAATGTTCTATTTTGTCATTTAGGTTTATGGCACCTGCAAGACATCAAAGAGGACATGTCTGGTAGGCATCTGGGTGAAAAGGAGTGAGTGGAGGTAGTGAAGGGGTGGCGTAGAGGATACAGCAGGCAACATAGCAGAAGTAGCACCCAGGGGCCCGGAGGATGAAGTCAGAAGAGGGTCACGAGATTCAGTAACATGGTCAGTGGTGTCTTGGACATCACTTTGGTGGAATGGTCAGGTTGAAGCCAGATTAGAAAGGTTTGAAAAGGAAATGGGAAAAAAGTAAGAAAAGAGACAATTATTTTGAGACCTTTGTACATAAAGAGGAATAGAAAATTGGGGTTATGATTTGGAGAAAGGTGCTGGGTCAAAGGAATGGTTCAAGCTACTAACCAACCTACTGTAAAGCATGGGGAATTCTACTCGATACCTTGTGGTGACTGACCTATAACGGAAAAGAATCTAAAAAAGAACAGATACATC
>NW_011485838.1:14692-15400 GCF_000754665.1 Bison bison bison | reverse complement strand
GCAAGAACACTGCAGTGGGTTGCCATTTCCTTCTCCAATGCATGAAAGTGAAAAGTGAAAGTGAAGTCGCTCAGTTGTGTCCAAGTCTTCTCAACACCATGGACTGCAGCCTACCAGGCTCCTCCATCCATGGGATTTTCCAGGCAAGAGTATTGGAGTGGGGTGCCATTGCTTTCTCCGTATGAAAGCCTATCTGACAGCAAAACCAGGTAAAGATACTACAAGACAACTACAGATCAGTATCCCTCATGAACAGATGCAAAAATTCTCAAAACGATAATAGCAAATGGAATTTAGCAATATATAAAAGGGTAACATCATGACCAAGTGCTGTTTTTATCTAAGGAATATAAAATTGGTTTAATATTAGAAAATCAACTTATGGGGTTTACCACATTGACAAAATACACCTATGACAATTTTATTGGTAGCATCATACTTCAAGGTGAAATATAACACTCTGCACCCAATACTAAGAACAGGGCAAGGATGTCCCCTTTCACCACTTCTATTCAATACCGGACCAGAAGCCTTAGCTAGTGTAACAAGGTTAAGAAAAAGAACAAAGGGAATTCCCTGGTGGGTCAGTGTTTAGGATTCTGTGCTTTCACTGCCATGGGTCTGGGTTTAATCCCTGGTCAGGGAACTAAGATCCCACAAGCTGCAAGGTATAGCCAAACAAAAAGAAATAAATGAAAAAAAAAACAA
>NW_011485838.1:13110-14592 GCF_000754665.1 Bison bison bison | reverse complement strand
TGGAAGGGTAAGCTTTTATTACTCCAGGAGAACTTGGATTCCACCAATGCCTCGCTTATGTGGGGCCTGTAGTGTGACTCATGACTGCAGACACAGAAGCATCTGGAGCCTCTGCTACAGCCCTGGGCTGCTCTCAGAGACACTCAGTGACACAAACCCTGGCTTGCTCAGAAAACTCGGAGTCCCCTTGTCTTTTTTCTTCCTCTCTGCCTGGCTCCCAACTTCCTGCCTTCTTGGGGCTTCTCACTGTCTGGGTAACACAAAGGTGTGTGCCAAGCCAAACCTGGAGTCGGGGGGCATGACCCCTCTGCCACAAGCTGTGCCCGGGGGTGAAGCCTGTGGCCTGGAGAGCCTAGCCTGGCTCAGTGACTGTCCGCAGCACTGAGAGGTGGCCTGGGTAGCGGACCAGCTTCTGGTCCCCCGGGGCAGCCTGCAGACACTGGCCTGGCGGGAAGAGCTGTGGGACTCCCCAGGGCCTCTTGGAACCCCCACTTCCAGCTTGTGGATTAAACCACGGGCCAGCCACACCTGTGTCTTTTCCCAGTTACAAGGCTGGGAGGGGCCCCGCCTCGATGGCTCTGTGCCCTGTAGCCCTTAGCTACAGATGCCCTGCCCAACTGGCAGTGCCCACTCCTGGCTCCTCCTTGGCCCCTCCAGGGCCGGCGGCCTTCTGCTTCCACAGATGCTGGAGCGAGGGCAGGTCATGGAGATGTCCCTGCCCTACTCAGGGCGGGGGGCTCCAAGCCCGGCCCGTGCCCACACCCCACAAGTGCCAGGGCCACCACACACCCTCCTCCAGGCAGATGGAGTCCCCCCACCCCCAATGCCCATGGGCTGCCAAGGGGTTGAGGGCCATGAGAACTTCCGACCATGAGAACTTGGACTTCCAGGTTTGGGGATCGGCCCAGGCGGGCGGTTCAGCTCCGAAACTCGTCTCTCTCTTCGGGCCCCTGCCTGTCCTGAAGGTCCTGGCCCGAGTCTGCACAGTGGGTAGGAAATGCCAGTCAGTTAGCCGACAGTGGGGCTGCCCTACCCCCTCGCTCCCAGGGCGCTCTCTGGACTTAGTGGTTTCCATTCCTCAGCAGCACTTCTTTGAATGGAACCTGCCCAGCAGGGGCTTCATATGTTTTGGAAGCATGGGCACGGGCAATCCCAGACTATGGGGAGGGGGAGTGTTGGCAGGACAGGGAAGTAGGACAGGACAGGACTGGGCTGTGCCCAGAGCACATGATTTCTCAAAGGCCACTGTTCTCGGGGGGTACCTGGGAGAGAGCTGGACGAGAGCAGCTGCAGGCTGTCTAGGACCCCGTCCTCGTACAATGCCAGCTTCTGCAGCATCTTCCGTCGCGCCGGATTGATCACGATCTGCGGGGGTCGCGAGGACATGGAGCTGCCCAGGAGGGGTCCTGGGGTGGAGAGAGGACCCCCTGAGCCTCTGAGAACTCCCTGCTGACACTGCTGGCCTCGCGAGCCTTCCCCATC
>NW_011485838.1:12623-13010 GCF_000754665.1 Bison bison bison | reverse complement strand
CTACTGAAGCCTGTGCACCCCAACAAATAGTAGCTTCCACTCACCACAACTAGAGAAAGCCTATGTGCAGCAGTGAAGACCCAGCACAGCCAAAAATGAAATAAATTCAGAAAAAGGAAACAAACAAATTACCAGTATTGGGGATGAAAGAGGGGCTATTGCTATATATCCTACAGATCAAAGGGTAAGGGGGCATTATTAAGTTTATGTCAACTTAGATGAAACAGGCAAATTCCTTGAAAGACACCAATTGCTAAAACTGACACATGAACAAAATCTGAAGGGCCTGATATCTAATTAAAGAAATTGGATTTATAATGAAACACCTTCCCTCAAAGAAAACTCAAAAAAAAAAAAAAAGAAAAAATGAAAACTCCAGATGCAGAG
>NW_011485838.1:8740-10579 GCF_000754665.1 Bison bison bison | reverse complement strand
CAGGCAGAGGAACAGGGAACCGCCAGGTCTGGAGGACAGACAGCAAGCCGGCAACCATGTCAAGGGTCTGGGCCTTCATCCCAAGCACGGTGGGGGTAAAGGGGTTCCACTGCCTCCTCACAGTTCTAAAAGAGCTTTTTGGTGGTTGCCGAGAGAAGTCATGGCAGGGACCCTGTGGGGTCTGGCATGCTGCCCCACAGCGGTGCTGATGATGGGCCCAAGTGCAGATCTATTTGGTGCCTGGTTCTGGCAGAGACCCCTAGAGACCCGGGAATGGATGGAAACAGCCCTGAGCCCAGGCAACACACCAGCTTATACAGTGTGAAGGATCCTGCAGACTAAGCAAAGAGGAGCTGGATTTTGGGCTCTGGGTCAGTCCACGGAGGAGCAGACCTGCCCTGCAAAACCCAGGGAAGGCGTCTGGGGTGAGGGGGGACGTGGTTCGATTTCAAACCATTGCCTCTCCCAGGTCCCCTGATTCTGTTTTCCACTGTGATTGGGCTGCACCCCGTCTCCCTGACCGCCCCCTGCACCGCCAAACCCAGGTGGGGTCTGGAAGGGCCCATGGCACTTGCCAGGGACAGAGAGGTTTGTCCCCGGCCAGGCAGATGCAGCTGTCTGGGGCCCTGCCTACTCTCAACGATGAGTCAGCAGAGGCCGGGCTGGCTCCTGTGGGGCCCCGCGTTCCGGATTGTTCCTCCCTCCCTCTCTCCCCACCTGCCTCAGGAGGAGGCTCACCAGATACTTGGGCTGGGCGCCATGCATCCTCACGGCCCTCTGGCCGGCCAGGGTCTCCAGCAGCACCTGCAGAGAGAGCAGGCTGCAGACTGGGGCCGCTGAGAACCTGCTCGTGGGACTCAGACTCGGGGGGTCTGGAGGGCCCACGTGGAGCAGAGGAATGGAAAATGACAGACATGTAGGTGCGGAGCCGTGCAGGGCACCTGAGCTGGGGAGGACAGGTCCCGGGATCTGAAGATGGTCAGGCCTGCTGGGAGATTCTCCAGGGGCTGCGGCCCCCCACCCCCAGGCCAGTCAAGGGCCCCGCAGCTCACCACGCCAAAGCTGAAGGTGTCGGTGTCTACGGCCAGCCTCCCAGTCTTCACGTACTCCTCGGGCAGGTAGGCCAGGGTGCCGCGCACTGTCCGAGTCCGGGCCACACTACTGCTCTGGCCGGGGTTGGCCCCTGTAAACCGGCTGAGACGGGCCAGGCCGAAGTCCCCCAGTTTGGGCATCAGTCTCTCATCCAGAAGGACGTTGGAACTTGGGGATGGAAGGCGGTGGTGTCAGCCTGGCCCTAGCCCTCTCTGCGACTCATCACTCTGGCACCTACTGCCCCCTGCCTGGTTCTGAGACAATCAGACCGGAGCCACTGACGTGCACCTCAGTGGCAGATCGTGGCCCGTGCTCATGGTGTTCTGGCCACTTGGGGCTCCGAGCAAGTGGCCCCCAGAGCCCTGTCCTACAGTTGAGTCCCTGTTCACCAGTGGGACCCATCCTTGGCCTCCATGTCCACCCCTGGCCCACACTGGGTGCTCAGTGACTCTCAGACCCCAGCCCTGACGCCCCCTGTTCTCAGGAGGATCGCTCAGGGCCAGGCTCCTGGGGACTAGGCAGCAGGCACCCCCGGTCCCTGATGGCGGGAGGTGTGGGAGCATCACCCCTTGCCATAGGGCTCCTGCCACCCTCAAAGGCCCCCAGGGGCTGGCCGTGTCCCCGCCTCACCTCTTGACATCTCCATGGATGAGGCTGGGGCTATCTTGATGTAAGAACTGAATTGCCCGGGCCGTGCCCAGAAGGATGTCCAGTCGCTGAGGCCAGGAGAGAGGGGGCCAGGCCTGT
>NW_011485838.1:8252-8640 GCF_000754665.1 Bison bison bison | reverse complement strand
TGGGATATGCAACATGAGTCTGGCCCCCATGGGCTGTGCCTTGTGCTGCCATCCCCTGGCCCTCATCTGTGTATGCTCAGCGCTGACTTGGGCCCCCAGGATCCAGCCATGTGCCCAGCGCCTGGGCTGGCTTTCACAGAGCTGACTTCCTAAGAGAGGAGAGACGTCGACATGCTTCGAAAACCAGGGGAAACCACGGCAGGGAGGCCCCCCCAGGGGTTTCGATGGGGGGGCCCAAGCAAGTGACACTTGGGCTCTGATAGAAAGACAGCAACTAGCCAGAGAGGGTGGGGCTCAGAAGGGAGAGCCCCATGGAGATGGGGGGGACAGGACCAGACAGGAAGGACCAGGAGCAGACCCTGGGGTCGGGGGGCGTGGCCTTTCAGGC
>NW_011485838.1:4624-5538 GCF_000754665.1 Bison bison bison | reverse complement strand
GGGAAAGCAGTGGAGAGGGGTCAAGACATCCAGGCGGGACAAGGTCAGATGTGGGTCACACCAGGGCTCCCGGCTGACTCTCTGCAGCTGGCTTGAGGCTGGGGGCAGGAAGAATGATCTGGAAGCTCGCAGCATCTCCACCCACCTCCTGGGCCTGGATCCCATCTTTTCTTGGCCCTCCGGGAACCTGCTCCAGCGGTGGTTAGGTCTTTGCAGCATCTGCCCTCTTCTTCGCTGGCTCCTTCCGCTAGCACAGAAAATGTGTTTATTACGTCTCTTAGAGACAGACCTTCGCTCCGGCTGCCCTCCCTCTTGTCACGCTTGAGGATGGCAGGCTCTGGCGGCTCCCACCCCTTTCTCTGCAGCTCACAGAGCACCGTACTTGGCCTGTCTGGCGTCTCCCCACAGGCCTCCAGCATGCCTCCATCATTCGCAGTAGCAGCCACAGTAGCAGCCACCAGGAAACTGTTACCTCTCTGAACGTCTCTGGAGTTCCTCTCTTCCCCTGCTCTGACCTAGATGAACCTAAACGAACGTGCTTCCCTGCCTCTTCTGGCTCAGGGGTCTTCCTTAGGCACAAAGCACTCCACACCAGTTTTCCTGCTTAAGACCTTCCCGGGGTTCCTGAAGCCCTCAGAAGGATTGCAGCTTTTCAGCATGGCTTCTGACGTTGTCACCATGTGGCCCTTTCCTGCCCACCTGTCTCGCTCTTGGCACTTGGCAGCGGCCTTAACCCAGCCACAACTCCTTGGGGGTCCAAGAACGTGCCAGGGCTCCCACCCCCACGGGTTTGCACCTGCAACTCCGTCCAGCAGATACCCTGGTAGCTGGAAGCTGGCCTGGAGTCCCCTGGTGCGTCCTTCTTTAGCTTCAGCACTCATCTGTTTACCCCACACCCCTCCCCGCCCCCCGCC
>NW_011485838.1:0-449 GCF_000754665.1 Bison bison bison | reverse complement strand
TGTTTGTTTTCTTCGTTTGTGTTTTTTTTTTCTTTTTTTTTGGTTTTTTAAAATTTCCCCTTGTCCTATGCTATGGTTATCAGAAATATTGTAATTAAGCAACAGGTATAATTTTAACAGGTCTTTGTGTGTGTGTGTGTGTGTGTGTGGAGCCACAAGCAAAATGAGTTTATAACTGTGCAATATACATATATATATATATAAAAATTCAACTGCTTTGTGTGTCTAGTCAGTGTATTTAAATAAAAGGGACAGGAGAGGGAAAAGCAAAACTAAAGAGCAAAACAAAAGCCCAGGAGAGAAAAGACCAAGCAGGTCTATGCGTATAGTCTAGAAGATACTGGATATAATCCGGGTCACCAGGAAGAACAGCTTTGTCACTTGACACACAGACACTGTGGGGAGAGGGACTATCAGTGGGCAGGAGCCAAACCTCGTGGCCTTTTCCC
>NW_011485837.1:12391-12889 GCF_000754665.1 Bison bison bison | reverse complement strand
GACCTTTTCCAGTCCTGTGGCCACTGCTGAGTTTTCCAAATTTGCTGGCATATTGAGTGCAGCACTTTCACAGCATCATCTTCCGGGATTTGAAATAGCTCAACTGGAATTCCATCACCTCCACTAGCTTTGTTCATAGTGATGTTTCCTAACGCCCACTTGACTTCACATTCCAGGATGTCTGGCTCTAGGTGAGTGATCACACCATCGTGATTATCTGGATCATGATCTTTTTTTCTACAGTTCTTCTGTGTATTCTTGCCACCTCTTCTTAATAGCTTCTGCTCTTTACTCTTAGGAATGTCCTATTGGTGTCCGTGCCCTATCTCTCTTGCTGCGGTATTTCATTGTCTGAGGATGAAATACAACATGACTTAGGCTTTTCACATCATAGTGAGCCCTGGATACTTGTGTTTTTTCCTTTGAGGATTTTTGTATGCATTTATTTATTTATGTATGGCTGCTCTGGGTCTTCATTGCTGCGTGAAGGCTTTCTCT
>NW_011485837.1:10067-11411 GCF_000754665.1 Bison bison bison | reverse complement strand
TATATTTGTACAGCTTTTCTAATCCCAGGTTATTGAAACTCTGTCAGCCTTGGCTGGTATCCATGCTCTCTCTGTGCCCTTGTGTTTCCTTTTTTTCTTGAGTCACCCCTGCTGAGTGAGCACTGGAGCCTGAGGAGGAGCAGCAGCAGCACCACTGGGGCGTAGGATGGGTGAGGATAAGGCCTGGGTTCGGTCGCAGTTATCTCAGTTTTGGGGCAGACGTGGTCACTGCATCCTCACCACCATTTTACACATAAAGAAGGTGAGGTGTATATATAAAAAAAAGATGAGGTGTGTAAAAAGATAAAGTGGCTTTCTTACTGGCTGCGTCTGATTTTCTACCCTCTTCACACTAGTACCGATTGATAACACAAAACAGATGTGCCTAGGACAAGAGAAAAATAGGCGAGCTGGATTTTTTTATGATGCTGTGTTTATTATTTGTAGCCCTGGATCTTTAAAGCAGGAAAAGCAGTGTTGATGTTAACTAGAAATTTTGTACCATTTAATAAGTAACACGTGAGGCAAAATTATGAGGAAAGGTGAGAAAGCCAGGGGGCTCCCAGTTGCTGACTTCTTACTTTCTATGTTATAAATTAATAAATGGTCCTTTTTTAATGCAGTGAAAAGGAAATTGTTGATAAGCTTCAGAGTGCTGGTTATATTGCAGACAAAATGCTAAATTTACCACGTGTTGCAAGCACATCACAGTCAGGGTTTTGAATATCCATAAGCCATTCTCTAGAATTATTTTGGATGCACCGATTACAGGTTTCCCCCCATATCATGTATGTACTTAGCACTGCCAGACTCTTTACAGGGTGTCAAATATGTGGGAGGATTTAAACGAATTCTCTTTAATGCTCCATGGGATAAGATGATCCAATGGGAACTGAATGTTTTCAATTAGGACGTTTCCATGGATACCATTAAGACTGCCAAAATTCATAGCCACAGGAGATTTTACTTGTTTCAATATTGATTAAGAAATCTGAGAACAATCTCATGGAGTGTAGAAGGTAGGTGGAGGATAAATTCTGGGGGTAGTATAAAATTTGCCTTCTCTCCTATGGTTAAGGGTTAGTCCAGATAAAATTCTAGGCAGTTAGCCAAGTCTAACAATAGGATTTATGTTGAGAGAATGTCCAGAATAAAAGTGAACTTGGCTGGCTTCTTTTATTTCAGATGATACTATTTATTTATTTATTAATGTTTACTTTCTTGTGTGCTGGGTACAAGGCATTGGCAGTACATAAAAAAAATGACAAAAACAACAACCTTTGTTTCTGTGTCTTTTATAAGGAAAACATTCTAAATGATCTTTGCAGACATCTTAAAATTTGC
>NW_011485837.1:8560-9695 GCF_000754665.1 Bison bison bison | reverse complement strand
ATAGTATTTTAATAAATATCTTAATATAATTGGCTTCCATTGTAATCCTGTGTTTTATTTTTGTATTTAAAAGCATCACTTCTAAAATAGATCCAAAAAGTTTCACCAGACTGCCAAAGGGTCCATGGCACAAAAAAATGAAGAACTTCTTTTCTAATAGAATGCAGATTACTGGAGTTACGATATTTATCTTCTGACCAAAATTTAAGAAAGCCGCATCTTAAGCGCTTTTCATCAAACATCTTTTCAAGCAAATGAAAGATTAAAAGGGAATTGTGTTCTGTTGGCTCATGTGCAGGCCCTGCAAAGTACTTTGCAGTCACCTTTGACTTCCATTTGAGAATTTGTCTTCAGGGAATAAGTTATTATCTTGGACAGAAGTTTAAGAAGAAAAGGTTTTCTGGTCTTTGATGGGCTGCATTACAGTAGAACACTGTTAAATCCATGGGAGGGGAGAAAGTTTACAGTTCAGTTTCTTGTGGATTGTGTGACAGGGACTGCCTTATAAAAGAAACAAAATGTTGTGAGTGAAATTTCAAATTCATTTTTATTCTCCATCAGATTCGTGAATCTGAGTTGTCCACCATTTGTTTCCAGATTACATTTTCTCCTTCTCCCTGTAGGGAAGCAGGTTTTCAAAGTGTGGCCAAGCCCTGTACCTGGGAACTATGATTATCTCCATCTGTTGGCAAAAATTGTAATCATGTTTATTTTATAGAGATCTAGAAAAAAGAGATAACAACAATGAAAAACAAAGCAAAAAGTCAAGCATATCTCTATTCTGGCAAAGTTTATTTTAAATGAAGTTCACAGTGTGATTAACTCTTAAAAGTTTTATGTATTTATTTTTTACTTCTGGCTGCACTGGGGCTTCGCTGATGCTTGCAGGCTTTCTCTAGCTGTGGCGAACAGGGGCTACTCTCTAGTTGCAGTGTGCAGGCTTCTCATTGTGTCATCTGTGCATCTGAGGTTGTTGATGTTTCTCCCGGCAACCTTGATTCCAGCCTGTGATTCATCCAGCCTGGCACTGTGGTGGCTTCTCTTGTTGGGGAGCACAGGCTCTAGGTGCAAGAGCTTCAGTAGTTGTGGCACGTGAGCTTAGTTGCCCCTCGGCATGTGGAATCTTGCTGAAATC
>NW_011485837.1:7230-8460 GCF_000754665.1 Bison bison bison | reverse complement strand
TACACTTCAGTGGTTTTTACTGTATGCACAGGATTGTGCTACCAGGACCACAATAAAATTTAGATCATTTTCATTACTCTCAGTTAGAAACTCCATCCCTTCTAGCAGTCTTCCATCCTAGCCCTGGGCACCCAGTAATCTACTTTCTGTCCCTATAGATTTATCCACTGTAGACATTTCATATAAATGGGATCATACAATATGTGGTCTTTTGTGTCTGGCTTCTTTGACTTCACTGAATGTTTTTAAGGTTCATCCACTGAATGTTTTTAAGGCTATAGCATGTATCAGTATTTCATTCATTGTTTTGGTGAAATAATATTCTACCTTATGGATATATACCACATTTTGTTCTATTGAATATTTGAATTGTTTCCACTTTTTGGCTTTTATGTATAATGCCGCTATGAACATTCATGTATAGGTTTTTATATGGGCATTTGTTTTAAATTCTCTTGGTTATATACTTAGAAGTAGTATCAAATATATTTTTAAAAAATAAAAAATGAATTAAGTGTTACAGAATATCTGAAGCACTTTTACAAAGTGTTCACTTCCATAGAGCACAGTTTGAAAACCAGTGTCAAAGTGGAGAGAATGTTGATTTTTGTGTGTGCATGTTGGGTACATTTGGGTTAACTCTTGGTAGACTGTGGTGAGTTTTGTCAAGTTAGCTGTGAATACCTTTCTTCTTGTATAAGATGTTAGTACCTCAGGATGTTTTAGGGATTGATAGACTGCATAATTGCTTACAGATATTCAGTGTCCCTTCCTTTATATCATCTTTTGCCATGGGTTTGCTTTGGCCAGTAGCCTCTGAGGGGCTATTGGATCATAGAAAAAGCAAGAGAGTTCCAGGAAAACATCTACTTCTGCTTCATTGACTATGCTGAAGCCTTTGATGGTGTGGATCACAACAAACTGTGGAAAATTCTTCAAGAGATGGGAATGCCAGACCACTTTACTTGCCTCCTGAGAAATCTGTATGCAGGTCAAGAAGCAAGTTAGAACTGGAAATGGAACAACAGACTGGTTCTAAATTGGGAAAGAAATACATCAAGGCTGTATATTGTCACCCTGCTTATTTAACTTATATGTAGAGTACATGATGCAAAATGCCAGACTGGATGAAGCATAAGCTGGAATCAAGATTGCTAGGAGAAATATCAATAACCTCAGATACGCAGATGATGCCACCCTTATGGCAGAAGGTGAATAGGAACTAAGAAG
>NW_011485837.1:3375-6676 GCF_000754665.1 Bison bison bison | reverse complement strand
ATCCAGTCCATCCTAAAGGAGATCAGTTCTGGGTGTTCATTGGAAGGACTGATGCTGAAGCTAAAACTCCAATACTTTGGCCCCTTGATGCAAAGAGCTTACTCATTGGAAAAGACCCTGATGCTGAGAAAGATTAAAGGCAGGAGGAGAAGGGGACGACAGAGGATGAGATGGTTGGATGGCATCACCGACTTGATGGACATGAATTTGAGCAAACTCTGGGAGATAGTAAAGGACAAGGAAGCCTGGTATGCTGCAGTCCATGGGGTCACAAAGAGTCAGACACGACTTAGCGACTGAACAACAACTGTGAGGGGCAGTGATGTGTGCCTTTTTCCAAGCAGAAGCATGTAGTTTGCCATGTCTCTTTTACCTTCTGCCATGATAACTGGCGAGGTTCTATACAAACACAGGATGACAATACCGTTGGGCAGAGGGAGCCCCGTTTGTAGCATGAGCAAGGAAAAAAAAAGTCAGTTTAAACCTTTAAGATTTGGTGATTTTTGATACTTTAGCACACTAGTCCTCAGATAAGATGTGTTTTTGTACTCCCCACACTGAGACATGTGGCAATGTCTGCAGACAGTGATTTGTTGTCACAGCTGGGGAAGGTGCTGCTGGCATGTAGTGGGTAGATGCTGCTAGACATCCTTGAATGCACAGGACAGCTCCCACAACAAAGAATGATCTGGTCCCATGATGTCAGTGGTGCTGAAGTTGAGAAACCCTGCTTTCGTGTAACCTAGCTTACCCGGATTAATGCAGGGGTGTTGAAAAAATATTAAATGTATTAAATTTTATAAAACACTTAGCACATAGGGTGGCCCCCTTGTTTTTGCAAATTATGGGGCAGGCCCTGGGGATGGCTTTAAGGTCTTCCCTTGCATCCATGGGAAAGGGAATCTTTTTCCAACTTTCCTAGGGTTCAGTAGTTCAATTTAATTGAAGTTTTGTTCATCAGTTGTCTCAGTTTTAGTAGAATCATTTACCCCTTAAAATAGCGAGGGAACTAACATTAAATGCTTGTTTAGTCCATGCTTTTTATACAGACAGTTGACCCTTGAACAACATGGAGGTTCAGGGTGTTGACCCTCCACATCATGGATAATCACATATGAAATCCTCTGAACCTGTAGTTTCTTTGTATCAATATACACAGTTCCAATCCACGGATTCAACCAGCCACGGATCATGCAGTACTTTAGTATTTACTATTGAACAAAAGTCCATGCATAAATGGACCTGCACAGTTGAAACCCATGCTGTTAAAGGAGCAACTGTACTTTGATTTTTTACAAATAACCTGTGAAATTGATATACTCATCTTTTTGTTTTAGATGAAGAAATTGAAGCACTGGAAGTATGTAATTTGATGAAGAATATACAGGGTTGTAGGTGGTGGGGCTAGGATTTGACCCAAATACGTTTGCCTGTAGAATCCTGTTCTTTCCCCACTACCATACTACCTCGTTAGCATTGATTTAAACATAAAGAAAGGCAAGGGAAACCCAAGTGATAACAGTTATGTGTTGTATTAGTTAGCTATTGCTGTGTAACAAGTTATCTCAAATCTTAGTCCTTTGAAACAGCAGACATTTATTATCTCATATAGTTTCTGATAATAAGTAATCCAAGAGACGCTAAGCTGAGTGGTTCTTGTTCAGGATCTTTCTTGAGGTTTTAGTCAAGTTGTCATCCAGGGCTGTTGTCATTTGAAGGCTTGATTAGATGGAGCATCTGCTTCTATGATGATTCACTCACATGGCTGTTGGCACAAGGCCTCATTTCCTCATCACATGGTCCTCTCCTTAGGGCTGCTTGAGGGTCTTCAGGACATGGCAGCTAGCCTCCCCCAGTGTGAGGAATCTGAGAGAGACAGCAAGAGAGAAGTTACTGTATCTTCTATGTCCTTGTCTCAGAAGTCACATATCATCACTTCACTTGGTCACACAGACAACTCTGATACAATGTGGAAAAAGGTGTTACAAGGGCATTATGAGTACTAGTAGGTGGAGATCATTGGTACCATCTTGGAGGCTGGTTGCCACATAGGATCCTTATATCCCATAGGTTGCCACATAGGATCCTTATATCCCATAGTTGCAAAATTATAAATTGTATTTCCTTTTCATATTCCAAATGTCCAAATCAGAGTTCCATATTTTAAAATACCCAAACCATTCACAATGTAAATGAAAATATAAATTTGCTTTTATATACATTGGTGAATGGACAAAATCAAATACTTAATATAAAAGCTGTGTTGCAAATATTTCATTTGTGGGACTTGTATTTTAGTAGGCTGAAACAGCAGAGGTCTCTTGAGTCCTGAGAAGTTTGAACTGCTGGTGCTTTCTTTTCTTTCCTGGAAAATCACCCTCTACTAAACTAGGAATTCTTCATTTTCCAAAGCCCTTCTAACATCCTGATGTTCTTATTGCTGATTTGATGTGCTGAAATTGACAGCCCAAGTATAAGATAAATGATAGATACAAAGACTGGGTGGTTTTCATGAAGGTTTCTTAGAGGAGCCCTTCCTTTCTTCATCCAGCTATTCCTGGGAAGCATCCCCTTCCAGTAAAATATGTGCATGCTCAGTCACTTCAGTCCTGTCCGACTCTGTGAGTCCCCATGGACCGTAGCCTGCCAGGCTCCTCTGTCCATGGAATTCTCCAGGCCAGAATACTGGAGTGGGTAGCCATTCCTTTCTCTAGGGGAATCTTCCCAACCCGGGGATCCCTCAGTTAATACATGGTGCCCATCAATTCAGGTGGCTCCTGGAAATAATATTTGTTTAAACAGATTCAGAACTGAGTTTTTCTACATGTCTTAAAGGTTAAAATAGGTTTCCCTGAAACTTGAGGATGTTAATGGGTACTCTTCCTGAACCAGTTATCTGTACTTTTATTATACTTGGTTTGAGCTTTTAAAATTAAGAAAGGGCCTTGACTGGGTACAGAGCTATATGGATTTACTGTATTTAATTGTATGACCATGAAATCAAAAGCATTTCCACCTCAGGAATCAACCCATTACGTTTAACCGCTGTTAATTGCATTGGCTTAGAGCTTCTTGCTTCCTTAAGTATTTTCCTTTTTCTTTCAAAATTGGGTTCAGTTGAATGTGACCAATTCTACATGGAGGCTGGCTCCCTTACTTTAGTTCTTGACTCCTGCTGTCCCAATATTATGCTTCATTTATACAGGGATAGCTTTTCTTTACTTTATCTGTTGATATCCTGTGCAATATAGGAAGATTGAAAAAAAGATCTGTATTTGAAGAACACTTGAAAAAGTGAAGA
>NW_011485837.1:2164-3275 GCF_000754665.1 Bison bison bison | reverse complement strand
GGTTAGACTGGCCCCCAATACTTCTACTGGCTCTAAGTGTAGTTCTGGGAACCTTACCATAATTATTAGAGGTTATAAGAAAAAAATTATCTGCATAAGTGGTAGCAGAGGAGTGAAGTAGTCTAATATATGAAAGTTGGAAAGCTGGAGGTTTCAATAATTTTAAGATATTCCTTATTAATTTTAAGAATTTTCTGATCATTATAAATGCATGACAGATGCTATTTTGTGATCCTGAGATTTTGTGGGCAGTCATTTTGAAAAGGGGCCAGAATGAGAATAAAAATTATGAAAATCTATTTGAAAAACTGATTATGCTGTGATTCATTATAGACATTTTATGTAGCTTATATGTTATGTTTCTACCTTTGGGACTAGCATTCCTATGAGCTGATTTTTACTTTAGACTTTCTAATGTGAGTCAGCTATGTCATTTCACGAGCATGTTTTCATCTGTGCATCATGTTATATTGGGACTTGGATGGAATGTAAATCTTTTATTGGCCTAAATCTGAGTCTAATCCTCTGCATGGCTTTGGTAGAAAATCAATTTCCTCTGCTCTGTCAAGATTTTTCAGGTCAGTGCTCTTTGGAAGTTTCCCAGTTCTCTTAGATTAAATAGACTTTTGTTTCTGTACTACATATTGGTATCCTTTAGTAGGACGGTGGTGTCTAGAAAGTGAGAAGACAGAGCTTGAGAAGATATCCACGAGTTCTTCTCTTTCAGTTAACTTTTTGACACACTGCACCTTTAAGGAGCCGAGGAGTTTGTGTTCTCTCAGGCATCATTTGGGAAGCAATTGTGACAGCAGTAGGGGAGGTGGTATGTACTTGGTTACCTGCTCACTAGGATGCTAGAAGTGAATGGAAAAGAGAAGGACTGGTTCTGCCATGCTCAGTCCATTTCACTTGTGTGGACCATTGGAGCTGGAAGTAGGGTTACCAAGTTGGACTTTCATTTTTAGCAATGAAAATCCTACATCCTAGGAATCCCTCAGTTCAGTTCAGTTCAGTCCAGTCGCTCAGTCGCTCAGTCGTGTCTGACTCTTTGCGACCCCATGGATGGCAGCACGCCAGGCCTCCCTGTTCATCACCAACTCCCAGAGTTCAC
>NW_011485837.1:418-1150 GCF_000754665.1 Bison bison bison | reverse complement strand
CCTCCAGGGGATCTTCCTGACCCAGGGATCAAACCCACATCTCTTGCATTGCAGGTAGATTCTTTACCATTGAGCAGTGGAGAAAGCCCTCTAAGAGGATGTGTTTATGTGATGTTATTAATATTGTCTTTATCTTCTTCCTGGACAATTCAAGGCTCTTTAACTTCACTTATCCTATCTCCCAACTTATTTTTACCTTATATTTTAGTGTTATATGTGCTGTGCTGTGCTTATTTGCTCAGTCACGTCCAACTCTTTGTGACTCCATGTACTATAGCCCACCAGGGTCCTCTGTCCATGGGGATTCTCCAGGCAAGAATACTGGAGTGGGTTACCATACCAGGGGATACCTTACCCTCCTCCAGGGGATCTTCCCAACCCAGGGATCGAACCCAAGTCTCTCACATTGCTGGAGGATTCTTTACCATCTGAGCCATCAGGGAAGTCTGAGAATACTGGAGTGGGTAGTCTATCCCTTCTCCAGGGGATCTTCCCAACTCAGGAATCGAACCGGTTTCTTCTGCATTGCCGGTGAATTCTTTACCAGCTGAGATACCATATGTATATTTAGAATTTTTAAATTTATTTAGTTTTGATTGTGCTGGGTCTTGGTCGCTGCACACAGGCTTTCTGTAGTTGCAGTGAGTGGGAACTACTCTCTAGCTGCGGTGTGGGGGCTTCTCATTACGGTGGCTTCTCTTGTTGTGGAGCACAGGCTCTAGGGGCACGGGC
>NW_011485837.1:0-318 GCF_000754665.1 Bison bison bison | reverse complement strand
ATTTATTACAGACTCATAATATCTTGCTATTCAGTGATGTTAACAGGTAAGTGATTCTGCTTTAATTTTCCTGAAAAACAATAAAATGAGACTCCATAGAGGTTTTTCTACCTTTTGAACCTAAGAGGATGTGTTTGTGTGCTCAGTTGCTCAGTTGTTTCCGACTCTTTGCAACCCTTGGACTGTAGCCCGCCAAGCTCCTCTTTCCATAGGATTTTCCAGGCAAAAATACTAGAGTGGGTTGCCATTTTCTCCTCCAGGGGATCTTCCTGACCCAGGGATCAAACCCACATCTCTTGCATTGCAGGTAGATTCTTT
>NW_011485836.1:27084-27461 GCF_000754665.1 Bison bison bison | reverse complement strand
TCCCGGAGTTCCCCCAGACTCACTTCCATCGAGTCAGTGATGCCATCCAGCCATCTCATCCTCTGTCGTCCCCTTCTCCTCCTGCCCCCAATCCCTCCCAGCATCAGAGTCTTTTCCAATGAGTCAACTCTTCACATGAGGTGGCCAAAGTACTGGAGTTTCAGCTTTAGCATCATTCCTTCCAAAGAAATCCCAGGGCTGATCTCCTTCAGAATGGACTGGTTGGATCTCCTTGCAGTCCAAGGGACTCTCAAGAGTCTTCTCCAACACCACACTTAAAAGCATCAATTCTTCGGTGCTCAGCCTTCTTCACAGTCCAACTCTCACATCCATACATGACCACAGGAAAAACCATAGCCTTGACTAGACGAACCTTT
>NW_011485836.1:26280-26818 GCF_000754665.1 Bison bison bison | reverse complement strand
TGAAAATGGACCTTTTCCAGTCCTGTGGCCACTGCTGAGTTTTCCAAATTTGCTGGCATATTGAGTGCAGTGCTTTCACAGCATCATCTTTCAGGATTTGTCCCTTATATTTTACTAAAATTATGAAATATATTTGAGGTAGCAAAAAATTATTTTCCTGTGAACAGTTTTCCTTATTTTTACAGAGTGGTGTGTGTGTGTGTGTGTGTGTATGTGTGTATGTGTGTATCAAAGACATTCTATTAAACATCTCCCTTTGGGAAAATCCAGCTGCTTCTTTATTAATTCCACAAGACAAAAAGTTTGTAGCTTTAAAACCAAAATATAAGATCAGGTTAAGTCCTAAGGTCTTTGAAATGTCTCAGCAAGAATGGTGAAAATGTAGTACTGAGGATTCCATTTAAAGAGGAGCAAAGCTCAAAAAGAATTGCTCCCTTTGGCAAACAAATAAGCAAATAAACAATAACAGATACTTTGCCATTCTGTTAATTTTTTGGTGTGATATCTGAGGGTATAAGAATGTGTACAATGTGAATAT
>NW_011485836.1:21167-23930 GCF_000754665.1 Bison bison bison | reverse complement strand
CTTTCAACTAAATACTTGGGTTGATTTTGGTCTATGAAGTCAGATCTTTCAAATTTGTCAGTTACCATACTGAATAGTGTCATTAACTTAGACACTTTTATAACAGTATGGCTGGTTGCTTTTTATTAGATATGCTTGTAGCTAAATACTTTTCCTTATTTGTAATACTCAAAAGATTCAGATTTTAGATAACATATTGTATATATGTGCATATGTGTGTGCACATGTAGGCATATGTATATATATAATTATGTCTGATTTTCTATTATCCAAAGTCTTTTCATTCATTATCTCATTTTAAACTCTAAACAACCCTAGGAATTGTACAATAGAAATAATGTCCAGTTTAAAGATAATGAAACTGGGTCTTGGGAAATTTTACTAATATTTCCCTATGGCAGTTTATAAGATTTGGAGTTAGGATGCAAGTCTCCATGCAACCAATCCAATACTCTTTGTACTATAACAACTTGTCTCTGGAATATAAAGAACTGCAAGTCATTTATTTTTGTCTTTTGATGAATATTTATAGTTCAGTTAAATTTCCCTGCCTGGAGACATAATCTCGGTTTTATTCTATTTATATTAAAATCTTGATGAGTCTAAAAACCCAGAAAACTGAGGGTTCTGGTTAATTGGATTTGGTAGTTAGCTTAAGGTTAAATAGAACTTTTGAAAAATTACCAGTCTTATTCAAAATTATTCTTAAATGTGAATCTACTTTCCATTTTAATCCAAATGATCATAATTTAATCTCTTATAAATGAAAATCTTACAGTAAGCGAGGGTTGTCATTGTAAACATAATTTTTTTTATTGTATAGTACTCTAGATGTAAAAGATATGGTAGACAGAGCCAAATGTCTCTGGATATACTTTGAAAATTTTGGATGGTCTCTTGTGACTAGTTGAAAAAGCACTGAATTTAGAGTTAGAAATCATGAGTATAAGTCCGGTTCTGCAATGAAATGGATATATGACCTTGTTAATGTCTCTTTCTTCTCCCAACCTCATTTTACTCAACAATAAGTTGAGAGAATAAAGTTAAATGATATTTGAAGTTGTTTCTGGCTTTATGAACTCTGTTGTTCTATGGTTTGCCTTCTTGTCATTTGTTCCTTTACTGAAAGAATGCTATTCGATTAAGATTTCCAGTTAGTTAGATTCTAATTAATTGCACTGTAGATGAAGTCCCCCCAAAAGTCATATAAATTTAAATTGAGAAATCATGATTCCTTCCAGAATTTCCATTAGCCAAGAGGAAATGAATAAAACAGTATATATCCCTGTGTGTCAGAGGGTAGCAGTAATGGCAGGCAAGTATAGTCAAGAAGGCATTCTTAGGCCAGTGCAAGACTAGTATATGTTTCTGTTTTGTCTGATACACAATAGGTGTTCAGTAAAAGTTGGTTGAATAAATGAATTTAAGAACAAATTCCTTCCTAGAGACAGATTCAACATGTAACACCTAGGCATAAATTTATCTTGCCTTGGGTCATGTTGTAAAGCTGCAGTACTTGCAATATTTTCTTTCATATTGTCATTTTCTAATTGTGAAATAAACATAACTTCATTTTGAGATTCTTGTTCAAAGGTAAAAACACAAATCTGTTTTGGGTTTAAGTTCCAAACAGCACTTCTGTATCGCATCCTGTAAATTCATGATGATTTTTTTCTGAGTATTGACAACGATGCAGAGAAAATAGGCTCAGGTTTAATAATATATTTGCCAAATGGAGATGTATATTTAGAGGTCGAAGAAGTACATGAAATCATTATACTCTTGAAGTTAGTTTCACCTTGTTTATCTTTCTGTGTTGTCCCTGAATAATTAAAGTGAACCAATGAGTTTCTCGTTTGCATTCTTTAATCCACTCATCAGGGAACCAAGGAGAGAGTATTTCTGTGGAAGGAAGACCTGATTTCCAAAAAGTCTCTTATGCTCAAATGGGAATATAATCACTGAGTTTAGAGCATGGCACAAAGCTGAGTTTGACTGTTTCTTAGGTGGTATAACCTGAGGGGAGTTAATGTTTCAGTTGCTGTGATTATTATATATTTTTATCAGTAGTTCAGGTTTTGGATTTATGCCTCATGACAGGTTCATGAGGGGTACAATTTGAAAAGCAATTTTAAAAATGGAAAGTGGAAAATGCTTTCTATTCTCCAGCTTTTATAAAGATTTTCTTGTTTGGTCAGCAGGGTAAATGTTGGAGGTAATTTTGAGTGAGTCCTGTATGTTCTCTGGCCCTACAGTTCAGGATATTTGTTTGGATACTAGAACAATCCCAGGTGCAAACAGTCTCAAGGGAGGAACAGCTGTGAGCTTGGGGAGGAAGATAAGATCCTGAATTTCTGGCAAGAAAATCTTTCTCTGCAAGTCTTTAAAGAATGACAGATTTCCTCCCACAGGGACACTGAATACCTCAAAACTGCATGTTCCAATTGGAGAAATAGTTTCTGACCAAGATTTCTCAACCTTGGCCCTGTTGATATTGCAGCCTGGATGATTCATTACTGTGGGGGCTGTCCTGTGCATTAGAGGCTGTATAGGAGCATCCCTGACCTCTACCCACCCCCAGATGCCAGGAGTGCCCTCTACTCAGTCGTGACAACCAAAAATGTCCCCAGTTCAGTTCAGCCACTCAGTAGTGTCTGACTGTTTGTGACCCCATGAATTGCAGCACACCAGGCCTCCCTGTCCATTACCAACTCCCGGAGTTCACTCAGACTCACGTCCATTGAGTCAGTGATGCCATCCAGC
>NW_011485836.1:16668-19135 GCF_000754665.1 Bison bison bison | reverse complement strand
AGTCCCCTATAATGAAAAGGACATCTTTTTTGGGTGTTAGTTCTAAAAGGTCTTGTAGGTCTTCATAGAACCGTTCAACTTCAGCTTCTTCAGTGTTACTGGTTGGGGCATAGACTTGGATTACTGTGATACTGAATGGTTTGCCTTGGAAATGAACAGAGATCATTCTGTCGTTTTTGAGATTGCATCCAAGTACTGCATTATGGACTCTTTTGTTGACCATGATGGCTACTCCATTTCTTCTGAGGGATTCCTGCCCACAGTAGTAGATATAATGGTCATCTGAGTTAAATTCACCCATTCCAGTCCATTTTAGTTCACGACATTACCAAATGTCCACTGTGGGCCTGTTTGTCCCCAGCTGAGAAACACTCTTTTTGATTAACGGTGATACAAAATCCATTGTTTCCTTACCTGCTCCCTTTAGCCACCCCTCTTCAGACTCTTGCAATTTCTTTTTTCCCCTCCTACCTTCCCCTTTCCTATTCTTTTCTGCTTAAGCCTTCATTGGAGGGTTTAATTTATATAACTCTCCAGTTGATAACATAATTGGGGTTGGAAACCACTGTTATAGATTGAATGTTTGTATCACCCCCAAATTCACATGTAAAACATAATGCCCAAGGGGTGAAAGTATTTATTAATGGGATTAGTGCTCTTATAAAAGAGAACTCAGGATGCTCCCTACACCCTTCTGCCATGTGAGGACATAGTAAGAAGTTGGCAGTCTGCAACCCAGAAGAGAGCCTTCACAGAATCCTACCATGCTGGTACCCTGATCATGGATGTCCAGCTTCTACAACTGTGAGAAACATATTTCTATTGTTTATAAGCTACCCAGTCTGTGGTATTTTGTTATAGTAGCCCAGATGGACTAAAACAACCACTAAACTAAATCTATTTAGTGTCTCAATGCTGACTAATAGCTAGACAGCCTATAGCAATGGAGGCCAGAATGACCCCCAAAACAACTAACAAATGATCTCATACTTTTGCATAGATAGCTGCTGCTGCTAACTTGCTTCAGTCGTGTCCGACTCTGTGCAACCCCATAGACAGCAGCCCACCAGGCTCCCCCATCCCTGGAATTCTCCAGACAAGAACACTGGAGTGGGTTGCCATTTCCTTCTCCAGTGCATGAAAGTGAAAAGTGAAAGTGAAGTCGCTCAGTCATATCCAACTCTTAGCGACCCCATGGACTGCAGCCTACCAGGCTCCTCCATCCATGGGATTTTCCCGGCAAGAGTACTGGAGTGGGGTGCCATTGCCTTCTCCACATAGATAGCTACCCATCATCTACTTTTCTATAAAATTTCCTTCCTTATTCTATTCCTTTCTATTCCCCTGCACTCTTCATCCTTCCTATATTTACTCTCTATTCTGTCTTTCCTTTCTTTGTATCTACACTATTCTTGGGCATTTCTCAGCTCTTCTGATACTGTCCTTTCTAAAAGACTTACATAAGGGCACAGGAGCCTGAAAACCAAATGGCACATTTGGGAAACTGTATATGACATAGGAGGGCCAGAGCTTAGGGAGCATGGGAGACAATAGCAGTGGTGAGGCAGAGGGGTCTACAGAGGTCAAATCATGAAGGATCTTATACAAGAAATAGAAGTAATAGAGCTTCATTTCAAAAACAGGAAAAAACACAGGAAATCAGAAACAAAAGTATACCTACAAATTCTCTCCCCCAAAGGTAGTAACTATTAAGATTTCCTTACATTTCTTTGGCGCTAGATCTCTGCACAGTAGGGATTTGAAATGGGAATTGTTGCTTTTGTGTGTGTGGTGGGGGACAGCACGTAGTTCTGGTTGTACTGCATATATGTGTATGTATGTATACATGAATTCTGGGTTTTGTTTCCCAACATGGAAAATCATGTATTGCCTTAGAAATTATCTGGTTAATGTGAACAGAACTGCTTTAAAAAATCAAATCTAGTAAAAAAGGAGTTTTTGAAAAATTATACAGGAGAGTCTCATAGGGAAAGGACAGTGAGTGCAACAAGGCCTAATGAGAGATGGAGCTCTTCTCGTTGTTCTGTTTTTTTCTGGGATCTCTGTTTCTCCCTGTATGCATGCTCTATTCTCAGATTTCATTCTTGATGGGGTGTTTTTGTATCTGTTTCCCTATTCAATTCAATTCAGTTCAGTCGCTCAGTCCTGTCCGACTGTTTGTGACCCCATGAACCGCAGCATGCCAGGCCTCCCTGTCCATCACCAACTCCTGGAGGCCACCCGAACCCATGTCCATTGAGTCGGTGATGCCATCCAACCATCTCATCCTCTGTCGTCTCCTTCTCCTCCTGCCATCAATCTTTCCCAGCATCAGGGCCTTTTCCAGTGAGTCAGCTCTTCGCATCAGGTGGCCAAAGTATCGGAGTTTCAGTTTCAACATCAGCCCTTCCAATGAACACCCAGAACTGATCTCCTTTAGGGTGGACTGGTTGGATCTCCTTGCAGT
>NW_011485836.1:12559-15163 GCF_000754665.1 Bison bison bison | reverse complement strand
GGTCATGGACAGAGATGCTCTGGCCAGGGCTGTGCAGAGAGACAAAGGTCGCATATCTAATATGCTTATGTGGTTAAAAATTCTTAATATTTTTATGACTTCATAATATTCCATGGAGCGAATGGACTAGAATCCTCGCATATTTGAATCTTCTCTCTTTTAGTCAGTGGATGAAGGAGATTGAGAATCATGGGTTGGAAGTTTTCCGGCTGAAGACTGAAAGTGTCAAACACCACTTTTTGTCACCCTTCACATTTCATTATCTAGAACTCAGTCACATGACCACATCTAATGGAAACTGTGACTGGGAAATGTAGTCTGTCTGTGTGCCCAAGAGAAAAGGAGAATATGGACGTTTATCAGGAGAAGAAAGTTTCTGCCTCAGGCCACATCTTTGATTTTGAGGTTAATATTTCAGAGGACAGCTGTGCCCTTTGCCAGTTTGTCTCTTAGAGAAACGTTATGCTGAATAGGCTAGAGTACTGATTTGAGAGGCATTCTTTTTGTTATCTTATGGCATTATAAAAAACATTATTGCCTTTATTATACATGTATGAGTAAGACTTTCAGAGAAATGAAAGCTAACGAAAGCAAATGTTGATCAACATCCTTTAAAAGTTGCACTCGAATGATCATCTAGATTTTTAACCTGAAGAGCTTAGTGGTAAACTCTTAGGCTCTGTCCTTATTATACTCCTTTGTATTTAGTTTGAAACACTTTTTCTTTAAAATAAAATGTTCTTGCTAATACAGATTACAATTCAATAAAAAGAAATGATACAGAAAAGTATACCATGTCAACTGGCTCATAAAATAAAAGAGTATAATACATATCTGAGGAAAATGAATATTAATAAAAAGGTAATTAAGGTATATAATACTCTGCCCACTACCTACTCCCCTAAAAAGAAAAATAAATAAGTAAGCCAACTAACTAGTGAAGACCAATTCTACAAAATCAGCAGGTTGCTCTGGTGAGTAAAATTGGGAATGGACTTTTAGCATTTGCAAAGGGAAATATAACTGAATTTCTTTACAAAATGAATGAATTTCTCTTAACTCCTAGTAAATTTGAGATCTGGTTTAATTTTAAATGTGTGGTCATAAATTTTGCCTAGTTCCCATGTTTGTTCCCATTTTAAAATGGTCCCTGGTGGGAAACGAAGTCTTGAAAACTGTGGGATGGTATCTTGTTATGCTTTCATGGAGAAGATGTATAAAATCATAAGAGGATTGAAAGTCTTACCTATCAGTAGCTTTCCAAATTGTTTCTAATTTGAAAGGATTACAGCTGTCACATCTTGGAACGTAAATTACCTTTAAAGATAAAGAGAATGAAAAATGGTAATTTTACTAATCTAAGTAAATAATTTTTGTATGCTGGCCATAGCCTTTTAATACAGGAACATTTACATTAATAGAAAATTCTAATTTGATATTTACCCTTCAAGGGGTGTAGAGTTTCTTAATATCAATTTTTAAATTAAAATTACATCTACAGAGCATGAATTTAACTTAGAGGAAGAGAATGATAGGATGACTTGGAAGGGCGTTTTAAAGTGGAGCATAATTGTTTATTTTCATTTATTTTGGAGACTACTAAAGCATCTTGGTCAAACATTAGAGAATATGTAGTATATTCTTTCTCTACCATTATATATACACACACACACACACATATATATACATGTACGCCAGCCCTACTAACTCTAGCATCTCTCTAGATGTCCTTTTATAGACATGTTTAGTTTCTATACAGAAGTCTGTTACACTGTTGAATTAAAAACATTCTGATGTATTCTAATCAAAGAGACATGACAATTAGTTCACTTTCATAAGTATGTATTGTCCTAATATTATGTCAATTCTGTAATTAAAAGTCAAAATAAATATTCCTATAAAAACACATTCAGTGGAATAACAAGCTCATATATATTCATTTTGAAAAGAGAAATGCCACATGATCATGTGATTAGGAAGATTTTGTGACCTTAATGATTAGCATATCCTAAAGGAGATCAGTCCTGGGTGTTCATTGGAAGGACTGATGTTGAAGCTGAAACTCCAGTACTTTGGCTGCCTGATACAAAGAGCTGACTCATTTGGAAAGACTCTGATGCTGGGAGGGATTGGGAGCAGGAGGAGAACGGGACGACAGAGGATGAGATGGCTGGATGGCATCACTGACTCGATGGATATGAGTCTGAGTAAACTCCAGGAGTTGGTGATAGACAGGGAGGCCTGGTGTGCTGCGGTTCATGGGGTCACAAAGAGTCAGACACAACTGGGCAACTGAACTGAACTGAATAATTAGCATTAGGAATGAAATCAGGGATGTCATATTAGTATGTGCATAGTGGTTAAGTAAATGGATTTCATTGTTCATGCATAGAGTTTAAAGTATTTATTGAGATAATTCCCTGGTAGTCCAGTGGTTAGGCCTCCATGCTTCCACTGCCCCAGGTGCCCGGGTTGGATCCCTGGTCAAAGAACTAAGATCTCGCATGTGGCCAAAAAGAAATGTATTTGTTGAGCACCACTTGTTTGTTAGGCATGATTCTATGTAGATTGTATTCCGGTAATCAAAAAAACTGAAGTAGATTC
>NW_011485836.1:9654-12459 GCF_000754665.1 Bison bison bison | reverse complement strand
ACACTTGCTCCTTGGAAGGAAAGATATGACAAACCTAGATAATGTATTAAAAAGCAGAGACATCACTTTGCTGACAAAGGTCTGTATAATCAAAGCTAAAGTTTTTCCAGTGATAAGCTTTCATTTTATTTTCACAATCTAAAAGAAACAAAGAAGTCAAAGAAATAGTTGAGTCACATCTCATCTCAGTTTGAGACATTTGAGTAAGGAAAGATTTGTTAATAAAAATATGAATAATTAGAAATAATTGCTGTGAATGATAATTGTCCTTTCACATTCAGGAATGCAAGAGATTATTTTCTCACAAGTGAAACAGTTATTTTAGAGTCTCCAAGCCTCATTCTTTCTGTACAGGGAATCAAGATCCTTTTAGAAGAAGCAAAAACATCTTTCAAATCAATATGTATTCAATGAGTACCTTTGAAGTATGAGACAGGAATGTAAAAATTAAGACTAGGTCTCTGCCCTTAGCGAATATACAGTCCAGAGGCAACTGATGAGGTAGGGCAGATATTACTTCTGATTAATAGGCAAGAGGAAATAATAGCCAACCAAAAAAAAAAAAAGATTTCTAAAGATCTCTCCCATTAGCAACAAGCTACCTCACTTGGAAAATCACAAGAATGCTGATCTAGATCATAGAATATTACCATTTAAGAATAGATTATAGGACTTCCCTGGTGGTATGGTAGATAAGAATCCACCTGGCAACACAGGGGAAATGGTTCAGTTCCTGGTCCAGGAGGATTCCATGTGCCATGGGGCAAACTAAGGCCATGTGCCACGGGGCAAACTAAGGCCATGTGCCACAACTGTTGAGCTGTGGCTGTTCAGTAGTTGTTCTGCAACTACTGAAGCCCATGGGCCTGGAGTCCATGCTCTACAGAAAGAGAAGCCATTGCAGTCAGAAGCTCTTGCACCACAATGAAGATCAATCAATAAATAAGTAAAATAATAAACCAGTCATCTCAAATTTAAAAAAAATAGATTATAGAACCAAGGCTTAAACTTAGAAAAATTAAGGTTTAGATATTGCGTTGGCCACAAAGTTTGTTAAAATGCAAACAAACTTTGTGGCCAACCCAATAGATGCGTGCATGCATGCTAAGTCACTTCAGTCATGTCCTACTCTTTGCAACCCTATGGACTGTAGCCTGCCAGGCTCCTCTGTCCATGGGGTTCTCCAGGCAAGAATACGGGAGTGAGTTGCCATGCCCACCTCCAGGGGATCTTCCTGACCTAGGGATTGAACCTGCCTTTCCTGTGATTCCTTCATTGTAGGTGGATTCTTTACCGCTGAGCCACCAGGAAAGCCCAATCCATAGATATCCTGACACTATTTAAAAAAAAAAAACAACTGTTAAAAACTATGAAAACATGGAGAGACTATAGACTTCTTTATGAACCCTTGCATATAAGGTTTGAATGGGACATATGGACAGGGTGGCCTAAAATTTGAAAGAAAGGACCCTAGAACAAATAAATTGAAATCTACTTTTACATAGCTGTTAATAAAAAAAAAATGTTACCCTAAGACGTTGTCCAAGCTAATAATACCATTTAGGCTCAAACAGAGTTTGGATCTATTTATCCTAAAAAGGAGTATCAAGAATAGGCTATTATGTAAAAACTAGAGATGTTGAGGTTGGTATCTTGCCAGTAATCACACTTTGCCACAAAACAACATGAAATATTCTTGTCAGAGAAGAAAATGGGGCTGACCCAGCATGCCATTTTCTTTTATTTTCTCATGTTTTTGAAGGCATAAGAATAAATATCTGTGAATACACATTTCTCCAAATGGGATATGAAGAACAGCCAACAAGCACATGAAAAGACACTCAACATCACCAGTCATCAAAGAAATACAAATCAATACCATGATGAAGTGTCACCTCATACCCATTAGGATGGCTATCATCAGAAAGACAAGAAATAACAAGTGTTAGCAAGGATGTGGAGAAATGGAACTCTGCACTGTTGGTGGGAATGTAAAATGATACAACTACTATGGAGAACAGTATGGAGATTTCCTGTAAAAATTAAAATAGAGCTGGCACATGATCCAGCACTCTCAATTTGGGATATATATTCAAAAGAATAGAAAGCAGGATCTCAGAGATATTTGCATGCCCATGTTCATAGCAGCATTATTCACAGTAACCAACAGGTGGAAGCAACCCAAGTGTTCATCAATGGATGAATGGCCAAACAAATAGCAATATATACATGCAATTAGTCAGCCTTGAAAAGGAAGGAGATCCAGTCACATAGTTAAAGCTAGAGAATATCATGTTAAGTGAAATGTCACAAAAAGACAAATATTTAATGATTCTACTTACATGAAGTATATAAAATAGTCAAATTTGAGGAAAAAAATTAGAATGGTGGTTACCAGAGGCTGAGGAGATTGGGGAAAGTAGGAGTTGTTTAATGGGTTTAGAGTTTCACATGCGCAAGATGAAGTAGTTTTGGAGATCTGTTTCACCATAATGGGAATATACTTAATACTACTGAACTATACACTCTAAAATGGTATAGGGTAGTAAATTTTGTATTTTGTGTTTTTGTATCACAATAAAAAATGCATTTTATAATTTTTAAAAAGAGTAAATATCTAAATTCCACTACCATATCTGAATGTGATTTGGCCCTAATAACTTGACTCAAGACCTTTTCATTGCAGTCTTCCTCTTTATTATTTTTTTTAAAATCAACCTCAGCTTTTAACTGGCAGTAAGTTAAATTCCTTCTTCTGGGTAAAAAAATGAGTCTAATGCTTGTAACTAAGTGAATGCAGGTTTG
>NW_011485836.1:6923-9465 GCF_000754665.1 Bison bison bison | reverse complement strand
CTCCTAAGTATGTTTACAAGATGTAAAAGGAGAAATTCACTGGTTATTTATGCATCTGTTGTTAGAAAGCTATAGATTTCTGTTTATTTCCTATAGAATTTCAAGTGCCACATTAAATCACATCATTTAGTGCTAACAGATACCCTCAGAATTATGTTGTATGTAGGGTTTAAAAAGAGATAGTACATTTTCCCCCTTTAAAATCCTTACAGGAGCATTTATTATATTCCCATTTACCACCACTGAGTCTCATCAGTCTTAAAGATATTTTTTTTCAATTTCCTTATATGCCCATTTCCTTTTGGCAATATCTTGCTTTTCCTTTTTAAATTTGAAGTTGAATATTAAAACAGATGCAAAGGAGAGTACTACTTACACATAAACTCTTGAACTGCATTTTTATCATTTCCTCTGTGGAAAAAAACCCAATTGTATGAAATTGATAGCAACATTTTAGTATATCCTCAGGTCCCCTGGGAAAAGCAGTGTGCTTAGACAGATGATCTGATTTTATGAGCACATAGCTGAAGTCTAGCACTGTGCATTTGTCTTTATGCTCCAACTTTTTTCAGGGACTATGAAAACACATTAGGCAGTAGTTTTGCTTTCCAACAATGGACTGCAAAGCCTTTGACAATACATAGCATTTGCATTGCTGTTTTTCATGATGCACATCAAAGTATAGATCACTTTCAGCAGAGACTCTTAATCTCAGCTTGTTAATAAGAAAACAGGAACCTTAGTACCAGAACTCATTTTATTATCTACCCTCACCAAGGACTGTGATTTGGATTCCACTCAAATATGAATGTTTAAATGTTGCTCTGCTGCGACTGTTGAATTTATTCATTATGCTGTAATATTTTACTTATGAAACTGCATTTGGAAATCCTTTGGTATATATCAAGATGAAATTACAGTGCTCAGGAATATTGATTATTGCTTGTAATTGCCATCATAATAGCCAACAATTCTCTGTCTTTCTTTGTCTTTCTTCTACCTCTTAATGATATACCAAACCAAATCAATATCCAACATATGGGGCCACTTATGTTGTCTCAAAAATTCAATTGTTCTTCATAAATATGCAGAGGATCAAAGATTTTATCTCCAAACATTGAATAAAAAAGCCCCATACTGCTAGATTTCTCTTATATTCCATAGGAGCTTATTTGAGTGTTGCTGTATATGATCAATTATATGCAAGTGATGTTTTATCACCTCCAGAGTAACTACAAGTTGTGATAGGGAGATGAGGAGGCTTCTCCACTCTGCTGTTTACAAAGTGCTATACTTTCCCTCACTAGTATATTAGATGGTCACAGAAAACATAGGCTGGGAGAGATAAGACATCAAAGAAGAAATCTACCTCCTTATGACATGAAGGTGATTATTTCAGGGACTAATGAGGAAGTACAATCAAATGAAAGAAACCTAATGCTATGAGTCACTTTTTCAATAAAATGTATTTAATCTTATTTCTGCTACGTACTGTTTTTCCATTCTAGGGATACATTCAGTGCTTTTAAAAGCAGCAATAATTCCTTTACAGCCCTGATGACCGAACACTAGCTTCTCTCTAATGGTCCCCCATTCATTCAAAACAATTAAGATGGTCTTTAAAACTTACTGTGAAAACATGTGACCTACAGAAAAAAATAGATATGTATTATGTAGTACTGTTTGAACAGATTGTGTTTGGTTAGCTTGGGTCAGTTAATCCAAATTAGAACTCTGTGGTGATTCCATGAAGACTGGTTGGCAGGTAGCACAGGGCAATGGAAATATACTATTTGACAAGTCCCCAATTCATTCATGCCATTAGCTGATGATGTTTCTTTTAAGTAATCCACTTTTATTCTCTGGGCCTCCATTTATATCTGCAGAATGAGCATGTTGAGCTGCTAGATGATTTCTGAGATCCTTTCTAACTGATTCTATAGCCATCATTCTCATGTTTTTCCCTCGGGTACCAAAGGCAACAGGGTTAAAGTGTGGCTCAATTCAGTATCATCCACATGACCAAATGAACACAGAGCATGCTTCTTCTGTGATGTACAAGGCCTGGGTTCAAATTTTCTTGTGTCCACTAACTGCAGAACCCTGGTGTGGTGTGCTATAATGTCGTAGTTAGGATCAATGGCTCTAGAGCCAGACTTCTTGGGCTTGAAAGTCCGCTTTACCAGTTACTAGGTGTTGGACTGTGGACAAATTACTTAACCTCTCTGTGTGTTGGTTTTCTCATCTGTAAATGTAAATGCTTACTCTAATGGGGTTGTTGTGAAGCTTAAATTATATAATGCTTTATGAATTAATTAGAATAATGTCTGGCACAAATAAGTACTTAATGAATGTTACCTTATTATGATAAGACCCTTATCATCATATCATTTTGCTGTTATCATACCACTTTGCTCCTATTAAACCTCTTTTGGTCTCTGTTTCATCATCTGTAAGATTACAATAATAATATCAACCCCACAGACATATTAGGATCAAAATATTGCATATAAAGTACCTAATTTGGTACCTGACATTTCTA
>NW_011485836.1:3494-5308 GCF_000754665.1 Bison bison bison | reverse complement strand
AAATGAGATGTTTTTAAAAAAGATGGATTAAGACAGGAATGGTGAGATGGATAAAAATGTGATAAAGTGAATATAATCATATGTTAAGTATAGAATCTAGTTCACAAGTATATGTGTGGTTTTGTTTTTTTATTTTTAAAAATATTTATTTGATAATCGTCTTTTAAAATTTAAATCTAGTATTTTTAAGACCAGTGCTGCTCAACTGGAGATACACATTAAACTTACCTAGGATGTTTTATTAAAATATACTTGCTTAGGACCTAGTCCAGATTTACTGAATTTCATCACTTGATATTCTCTGGAGTAGATGTATGTTTGTTATAAAAATTCTTTGCTTTAGCTGTATGTTTGGCAATTTTTGTAATAAAATATTAGGTGAAAATGTGTCTGTGAAAGCTAGTCTCTAAATACTGGCCTCTGGGCCATTCATATTATCAAAATGCCTGATGATACTTCTCCTCCTGTTCTTGCGTATTATATTAAATGAAAGGGAACGGTATAGTGAATGCCACCAAATGTGGAAGGGTAATGCTCAGAGATTGAGAACCTCATTAGTCAAAAATTCAGGAACAGAAGATCTCTTTCTTCCTCTTAAAAATCTAAAATAGGAAGACAAAAAGAAGACCACCATGGGCATTGTGGAGTTAAGTGTTAGGTGTATGAAAATTTTGTTGAGTTCTTCCTAGTTCCCTTTTGCTCTATTGTAGCATGATTGTTTAATGGGGTTTATGTTTCTGTAGCAAGTGGCTTTGGTTTTGATAGCCCAAATTTTTGTTTCTTTTCTGCAGGCATTTCCTATTCAAGCACGGATCTGGTTCCTCGGCCATCTTTAGTGCAGCCAGTCAGAACTACCCACTGACATCCAATACTGTGTACTCGCCTCCTCCCAGGCCACTTCCTCGAAGCACCTTTTCCAGACCTGCCTTTACCTTCAGCAAACCCTACAGGTGCTGTAATTGGAAGTGCACAGCCTTGAGTGCCACTGCAATCACAGTGACTCTGGCCTTGTTACTAGCCTATGTGATTGGTAAGCCCTTTTTGCCATGCTTTACTTTTCTTCTTCATCAAAATCTGGTTTTGCTTGTGCTGGAGTTGGGAGTGAGGGGTTTCTTTCTATACTCTCTGACCTACAAATTTGAACTAAGGCTTAGTATTACAAATAACAAATAGATTTCTAATTAGGTTTTTTTGGTACTTCCTAACCTTAAATACTGCTGAGGAGGGTAAGAACTGCTCTTTGAAAAGAAATATTTATACTACTAACACAGTCTTATTGATTGCAATTACTGTAGTTAACCATTTTCCCTTCAATTAGAAGGTTGTTATGGTTTTCTCATTAGAAGTCATAAGTACCAATCTACAGTAGCTTCTTAAATTATAGTTAAAAAATAATACTGCTACTGAATTTTCAGGTAGCAATTTCATTAAAGTAGTAGTTGTTTGGAAGCTATTGGAAAATCTAGGGCATAATTTCTTTCCAAGGATGTGGAATTTTACACTGGGACTAAAAAAATGTCTTCTTATTTTCACTCGGTAAATGGCGGCAAAATTGTGTGGTTACTGTGTTTGCAATGATAAAGGAGAAAATAGTAGTGAGGCACACTTTCTACCTTTAAGAAAAATATTCTTCTTCTTGAGGCATCTTGATTAAAGTCACCCTTTGTGTGTGTGTGTGTGTGTGTGTGTGTGCGTGCGTGCGTGCGTGCACTCACATGCTCAATGACTAAGTCGTGTCTGACTCTTTGCAACTCCATGGACTGAAGCCCGCCAGGCTCCTCTGTCCCTGGGATTTCCCCAGGCAAGAATACTAG
>NW_011485836.1:0-437 GCF_000754665.1 Bison bison bison | reverse complement strand
GGACTAGATCTGATAGACAGAATATCTGGTGAACTATGGATGGAGGTTCATGACATTGTACAGGAGACAGGAATAAAGACCATCCCCCCAAAAAAAGAAATTCAAAAAAGTAAAATGGCTGTCTGAGGAAGCCTTACAAATAGCTGTGAAAAGAAGGGAAGTGAAAAGCAAAGGAGAAAAGGAAAGATATACCCATTTGAATGCAGAATTCGAAAGAATAGCAAGGAGAGATAAAAAAGCTTTCCTCAGTGATTAATGCAAAGATATAGAGAAAAACAATAGAATGGGAAGACTAGAGATCTCTTCAAGAAAATGAGAGATACCAAGCAACACTTCATGCAAAGATGGGCTCAATAAAGGAAGGAAATCGTATGGACCTAACAGAAGCAGAAGATATTAAGAAGAGGTGGCAAGAATACACAGAAGACTGTACCAAA
>NW_011485835.1:21210-21574 GCF_000754665.1 Bison bison bison | reverse complement strand
CATACACAAAAATAAACTCAAAACGGATTAAAGATCTAAATGTAAGACCAGAAACTATAAAATTCCTAGAGGAGAACATAGGCAAAACACTCTCTGACATAAATAACAGTAGGATCCTCTATGACCCACTTCCCAGAATATTGGAATTAAAAGCAAAAATAAACAAATGGGATCTAATTAAAACTAAAAGCTTCTGCATAATAAAGGAAACTATAAGCAAGGTGAAAAGACAGCATTCAGAATGGGACAAAATAATAGCAAATGAAGCAACTGATAAAGAATTAATCTCAAAAATGTACAAGCAACTCCTGCAGCAGCTCAATTCCAGAAAAATAAATGACCCAATCAAAAAATGGGCCAAAGA
>NW_011485835.1:18832-19443 GCF_000754665.1 Bison bison bison | reverse complement strand
AGTCGTGTCCGACTGTGTGCGACCCCATAGACGGCAGCCCACCAGGCTCCCCCATCCCTGGGATTCTCCAGGCAAGGACACTGGAGTGGTTTGCCATTTCCTTCTCCAAATCAAAACCACAATGAGGTACCATTTCACGCCAGTCCGAATGGCTGCTATCCAAAAGTCTACAAGCAATTAATGCTGGAGAGGGTGTGGAGAAAAGGGAGCCCTCTTTCACTGTTGGTGGGAATGCAAACTAGTACAGCCACTATGGAGAACAGTGTGGAGATTCCTTACAGAACTGGAAATAGAACTGTCATGCAACCCAGGAATCCCACTGATGGGCATACACACTGAACAAACTAGAATTGAAAGAGACACATGTACCCCAATGTTCGTCACAGCATTGTTTATAATAGCCAGGACATGGAAGCAACCTAGATGTGCACCAGCAGATGAATGGATAAGAAAGATGTGGTACATATACACAATAGAATATTACTCAGCCATTAAAAAGAATACATTTGAATCAGTTCTAATGAGGTGGATGAAACTGGAGCCTATTATACAGAGTGAAGTAAGCCAGAAAGAAAAACACGAATACAGTATAGTAATGCATATATATGGAA
>NW_011485835.1:13334-18201 GCF_000754665.1 Bison bison bison | reverse complement strand
ATATTAAAAAATAAAAAAAAATAAATATTTTTACAAAACAGTGTCCACCTGCTTACTTTGAAAATTGTTGCCTGCAAGTCAGATTCCTAATTTAGCACACATCTAAGGACTAGTTGCAGTCCTCCCCAAAGACTAAGGAAATTGTCTGTCACCATGCCATCTCCTACATAGCTGACTCCATGTCATCAGTATCTTCCTTAAAGGAACTTTTATGCATTTCTGTACCTTGCTTTTTTTCTGCTGCCTTAGGACAAATTCTTTGAATGCCTAGCTGTGTTGTCCAACAGGGCTTCCATTCATGAGTCCCACAAGAATGTAGCAAACAAAGTAACTCTTAACCAGCTATCTCCTCAGCACCGAGGGATCAGGCAAAAATGACCATTTCCCAAGTCTTTTCCTAAAAGAGGTATACCTACATGCTCAAAAAACTGCTGCTTGAAGTTCAAGCTTCTAATTTAGCACACATCTAGAAGCTGGTGTTGATCCTCCCCAGAGGCAGAAGCTGCTGGACATTTCTTTCATCTCCCTCCAGGCCCCTCAGAATTGCTAGTATCTCCCTGGCAGGAACTTACACACATGGTGGCCCAATTTTTGTGGCTGCTGCCTGAGGGATTGGCCCCTGAATCACCTGGCTCTAACAGACAATGGAGCTTGGACTCATGATCCCTACAGGACTGTAGCAAAACAGAAGCATCTCTTAATGGATGCAGACGCACTTCCCCTATAGCTATATTTCCAGGACCAGCATACAAAGAATAAGCAAAGATGCCCATCACACAGTTTCTCAGTTTCTTCCTGGAAGGAGCTTAGCCACATCCTTTCCTAGCTATTTCATGGTGATACAACTTTCTATCAGTGTGTATCTAGGTGTAAACAGTGATCCTCCTCTTTGGAGCACTAGCAGGCCTTAGCACACTCTCAACTACTGATGGCCATTAAAAACAAACTGGCTTGAACAATCAAAGGTTTGAGAGACAATCAGAAGCTTGGTAGGCTGACTGATGGAGTCAATCTCCTATAAGATACCACTCAAGATTGAGTGAGGTGACTGTTTTTATCTAATTCATAGAAACTAACATAGTAAAAATAAAATGAAGAAATAAAATAATATGTTCCAAATAAAAGAACAAGATAAAACTCCAGAAAAAGACCTCAATGAAAATGATAATTGATTTACTTGATAGAAAGTTCAAAATAAAGGTCATAAAGCTGTTAACCAAGATCAGGAGAATGATTCATAAACAGAGTGATATTTTCAACAAAAAGGTAGAAAATGTTAAAAAGTACCAAACAGAAATCACTGAATTGAAAAATTCAATGGAGAGGTTAAACATCAGACTAAATCAAGCAGAGGAAAATCAGTGAAACTGAAGACAGGCAGTGGAATCCATTTGAATAGGGGAAGAAATAAGAAAAAAAAATAGAAGAAAAGAAACAGATAAAGAAAGTTAGTGAATTTAGCTTAAGGGATTTATAGAACTAATGAAAGCAGCCAATATACGCAGAGTAGGAGTCACAGAAAGAGAAGAGAGAGATAAAGGGGCAAAAAGCTCAGTCAAATAAATAATAGGTAAAACTTCTTAACTTGGAGTCAGAAACAGACAGCCAGATATATAGGAAAAACTGGAAAATTCACAGACAGGTGTATATTAAACAACATGCTCTTAAACAATAAATGTGTCAAATAACAAATCAAAATCTAAATTTAAAATATCTTGAGACAAATGAAGTACCATATACCAAAATTTATTGGGTCCTATGAGAGCAGTTATGAGGGAAGATCATTTTAATAAAGGCCTGCATTAAAAAAAGAGTTCAAATAAAGTTAATTTTATGCATCAGGGAACCAGAAAAAGAACAAACTAAGCCCAAAATTAACAGAAGGAAGAAAATAAATATCAGAATGGAAATAAATTAGAGACTAAAATGAGAATAGAAAAGATCAATCATACTGAGTTAGTTTTTGAAAACAAATAGACAAACTATTAGCTATATTACCAAGAAAAAAGAGAAGACTCAAATAAACAATATAAATGAAAGAGGAGACATTACAGCTGATATTGCATAAACACAAAAGATTGTAACAGCCCTCTTTGAATAATTATCTGCCAACAAATTATACACTCTGAAAGAAATGAATAAATTCCTAGAAACATAAAAAGACTGAAGCATGAAAAAATAGAAAATATGAACAGACAAATTACCAGTAAATAAATTGAATCAATAATTAAAAACCTTCCAGAAAAAGGCCAGGGTCAATGGCTTCACTGGTGAATTCTAACATTTAGAATTGGGAAATTGCTGTGGGTTCTAGAAGGAGGCCCAACAATGAAAGGGAGAGTAGGGGGTTGTCTTGTGCTGAAGAGGACTAGGTGAGCACTGCCTGGCAAGTTTCCACAGCATCCTCTGGCTCTGTGACTGTCTCAGAAGTCACCATCCCTTCTCTCTGCATGCCTTCGGGCCCTCTCTTTGCTCCCTGTTTCATGTGGTGACTGACTGACAGGGATGTGGAATGATGTATGGAAGGCAGCAAGAAGTGATGTTGGCTGCAATCCTCCCCTAGGCCTGCTCCTTGTCATCTCTTGGCCCTATCTGGTGGCAAATTCAACCAAGATGCTAGACCCCTCCACTTGGACAGATGTATCCTTCTACCCAGAAATCAGGTGTGGAAACCACTGGCAAACAGAAGACATCCAGGAGAAAGATATCTGCCTCTTCTCCAGATAATGAGAAACTTTGCTGATACAATCATAAAAGCTATTACTGTGGATGAAAATGGGAAATCATTTGTATTTTCTTGTATTCAAATTTTCAAGAAAGTACATTTTAAGACTTCAAGAAGCAAAACCTGTTAAAGATTGCTTCAAGAATATTATATTTGATGATAAAAATTTGGAAAAATCTCATCCTAGACTGAAATTTTCCATCATCTGCTGTTGCTTTTCACTTATCTGAAGACTGAGGCTCCATTCCTTATACTATTAATAGGAATTTGTTCTTGCCGTTTGGTCACTAAGCCCTGTCTGACTCTTTATGAACCCATGGACTGCAGCATACCAGACTTCCCTGCCTTTCACTGTCACCTGGAATTTGATCAAACTCATGTCCATTGAGCAGGTGATGCCATCCAACCATCTCTTCCTCTGTCAACCCCTTCTCCTCCTGCCCTCAATCTTTCCCAGCATCAGGGTCTTTTACAATGAGTCAGCTCTTCCCATCAGGTAGCCAAAATATTGGAGCTTCAGCTCCAACCTCAGGGCTTCCAATGAATATTAAGTGATGATTTTCTTTAAAATTGACTGGTTTGATCTCTTTGCTCTCCAAAGGACTCTCCAAAGGACTCTCCAGAGTTTTCTCCAGCACCACAATTTCAAAGTATCAGTTCTTTGGTGCTCAGCCTTCTTTATGATCCAATTCTCACATCCATACATGACTACTGAAAAAACCATAGCATTGACTGTACAGACCTTTGTTGGCAGAGTGATGTCTCTGATTTTTAATATGCTGTCTAGTTTTGTCATAATTTTCCTTCCAAGGTGCAAGCATCTTTTAATTTCATGGCTGCAGTCACCATCTACAGTGATTTTGGAGCCCAAGAACATGAAATCTGTCACTGCTTCCACTTTTTCCCATTCTATTCGCCATGAAGTGATGGGACTGGATACCACAGTCTTAGTTTTCTGAATGTTGAGTTTCAAGTTTTTCCCTCTCATTAAAAGGTGCTTTAGTTCTTCTTTGCTTTCTTCCATTAGTGATATCACCTGCATTTCTGAGATTATTGATATTTATCCCAGAAATCTTGATTCAAGCTTGGGATTCATCCAGCTTAGCATTTCACATGATGTATTCTGCATATAAGTTAAATAAGCAGGGTGACAATATACAGCTTTGACATACTCCTGTCCCAATTTTGAACCAATCCATTATTCCATGTTCAGATCTAACTGTTGCTTCTTTACCTGCATACAGGTTTCTCAGAAAACAAGTGAGGTCATCTGGTACTCCCATCTCTTTAAGAGTTTTCCACAGTTTGTTGTGATCCACACAGTCAAAGGCTTTAGCATAGTCAATGAAACAAAATAGATTTTTTTAAAATTCATTTTCTGGAATTTCCTTGCTTTTTATATGATCCAGTGTATGTTGGAAGTTTGATCTCTGATTCATCTTCCTTTTCTATATCCAGCCTGTATATCTGGAAGTTCTCAATTCATGTAATGTTGAAACCTAGCTTGAAGAATTTTGATTATAACCTTGCTACCATGTGAAGTGAGTGCAACTGTATGGTAGTTTGCACATTCTTTGGCAGTACCTTTCTTTGGGATTGGAATGAAAACTGACTTTTTTCCAGTCCAGTGGCCACTGCTGAGTTTTCCATATTTGTTGACATATTGAGTGTAGCACTTTAAAGCATCATCTTTTAGGATTTTAAATATCTCAGCTGAAATCCCATCACCTCCACTAGTTTTGTATACAGCAATACTTCCTAAGACCTATTTGACTTCACACTCTAGTATGTCTGGCTCAAGGTGAGTGATCACACCACTGCAGTTATCCAGGTCATTAAGACCTCTTTTGTGCAGTCTTGTGTATTCTTGCAAACTCTTCGTTAGGTCCTTACAGTTTCTGTCCTTTGTTGTGCCTGTCTTTGCATGTAATGTTCCCTTACTATCTTTAATTGTTTTAAGGAGATCACTAGTCTTTCCCATTCTATTGTTTTCCTCTAGGTCTTTGCATTGTTTACTTAAGAAGGCTTTCTTATTTCTACTTGCTATTCTTTGGAAATCTGCATTCAGTTGGGTATATATTTTCCTTTCTCCTTTGCCTGTCACTTCTCTTCTTTTCTCAGCAATTTGTAAGGTCTCCTCAG
>NW_011485835.1:11153-11893 GCF_000754665.1 Bison bison bison | reverse complement strand
ATCGTATATAAAAATAAAATCAAAACGGATTAAAGACCTAAATGTAAAATCTGACACCATAAAATTCCTAGAAAAGAGCTTAGACAGAGCACTCTTTTTTACAATTTTGGTAATATTTTGGATATGTCTCTTAAACAAAAGAAATTAATGCAAAACTAGACAAATGGGACTTAATTAAACATAAAAACTTTTGCATAGCAAAGGAAATCTTGAACAAAATTAAAGGAAAAATCTACAAAATGGAAGAAAGTATTTGCAAATGATTCTACTGATAAGGACTTAATATCCAAAAATATATGAACAGGTCATCCAACTCAACATACAAAAACAAACAATCCAATTTGAAAATGGGCAGAAGGTCTGATAGACATTTTCTCAATGAAGGTAAACAAATCGATAATAGGAATATGAAGACACTCAGCACCTCTAACCATTAGACAAATGCAAATCAAAACCACAATGAGATATCAGCTCATATCTATCAGAATGACTTTCATCAGAAGTCTATAAATAACAAATATTGGTGAGGATGTGAAGAAAAGGGAACCTTTGTACACTTTTGATGGGAATGTAAATTGATAGAGCAACTATGGAAAACAGTATGGAAGATCTTTTTAAAACTAAAAATTGAACTACATATTATCCTTAAATTCTATTCCTGGGTAAATATTCAAAGAAAATGGAAACAGTAATTTGAAAAGATACATTATTTACAATAGCCAATATATATAAGCAACTTA
>NW_011485835.1:10193-10607 GCF_000754665.1 Bison bison bison | reverse complement strand
CTAATGAATATTCAGGACTGATTTCCTTTAAGATTGACGGGTTTGATTTCCTTGAAGTCCAAGGGACCCTCAAGAGCCTTCTCCAACACCACAGTTCAAAAGCATCATTTCTTCGGTGTTCAGCTTTTTTTATGATCCAACTCTCACATCCATACGTAACTACTAGAAAAAACATAGCTTTGACTAGACAGACTGTTGGCAAAGTAATGTCTCTGGTTTTCAATACACTGTAGGTTTGTCATAACTTTTCTTCCAAGGAGCAAGTATCTTTTAATTTCAGATGAACAAAAAGTGAGATTACCAACGAGACCTATGCTAAATTAACTTCTTAAGAATGAACAAATGATGTCAGAAGAAGAGTCTGAGATATATAATAGTAAGCAAATAAGTAAAATGTTAAAGAGATGTATATAT
>NW_011485835.1:9665-10093 GCF_000754665.1 Bison bison bison | reverse complement strand
CAAAACATAAACAGACTCACATATATATAGAGCAAACTAGTGGTTACCAGTGTGGGGAGAAAAGGTAAAAGAGGCAAGATAGAATAAAGGGATTAAGAGATACAAACTACTGTGTATAAGATAGATAAGCAGCAAGAATATATAATACAGTAAAGGGAAGTAGAGCCCTTGTTTTGTAATGTTTACATTGAATATAATCTATAAAATATTTAATCATTATTTTTGTATTGGTGTTCAGTTGCTCAGTCATGTCTGATACTTTGTGACTCCATGAACTGCCGCACACCAATATTTTCTCTCATTTACCATCTCTTGGAGCTTACTCACACTCATATCCATTGAGTCAGTGATGCCATCAAACCATATCATCCTCTGTCATCCCCTTCTCCTCCTGCCTTCAATCTTTCCCATCATCAGGGTCTCTTCCA
>NW_011485835.1:8901-9498 GCF_000754665.1 Bison bison bison | reverse complement strand
TTTTTTTTTTTTTTTTTACATTTTCTAGCTTCTAGATGTTGAATGCATTCCTTGGCTTGTGGCTCTTTTCTCTCTTCAAAGCCAGCAGTATGGCAGTGTAGTATCTTCAAATCTATCTTCTCCTCACCCCCTTTCTGTCTCCATCTCTCATGTCTGCTTTTATTGTCGTCTCTTGCTTTGACTCTTTTAAAGATCCTGTAATGACATCAGGCTCACTCAGATAATCCATATAACATCTGAGTTTCTGATTTATTGACTATGACAAAGCCTTTGACTGTGTGAATCACAACAAACTGCAGAATTCTTAAGGAGATAGGAATACCAGACCATCTGACCTGCCTCCTGAGAAATCTGCCTGCAAGTCAAAAAGCAACAGTTAGAACTGATCATGGAACAGACTGCTTCCAAATAGGGAAAGGAGTATGTCAAGGCCCTGCTTATTTAACTTATATGCAGAGTACATCATGAAAAACGCTGGGGTGAATGAAGCACAAGCTGAAATCAAGATTGTTGGTAGAAATATCAATAAACTGAGATATGCAGATGACACCACCCTTATGGCAGAAAGCAAAGAAGAACAAAAAAGCCTCTTGATGA
>NW_011485835.1:4997-5548 GCF_000754665.1 Bison bison bison | reverse complement strand
GGAGTTTTAAATGGAAATGGGGAACACTTCCTACAAAAATGATTTGCTTCTTTCATTTCTAGCAGTTATCTAAACCATTGAGCTAGAATTAATAAGTGTTCCCTATAGAGTCTCACTTCAGAGCTTAAAACCAATTTTACCTTTACCATACAGCCGAGAGATCAATTTTCAGATAGCAACTCTTCCTCAGGCATGTATGACCTTTCCACATCCTTTTTTTTGTTTGTTTTTAATTTAGCTGGACCACAGATTTTATTGTTTCTTTCTTAACTGATCTCCTTTTTTTCTTATTTTCTTTAAGGGTGAAGATTACTTTGGACTTTCTATACCTTTTGTGAGACCTTCAATGTTTCATAACTAATATCTTGCAAAGTTTTAGTTGTTATAGAACTGAATGGTCACTTGAAGAATCTAAGTATCTATAATAATAAAAAAAATACAGTATACTAACGCATATATATGGAATTTAGAAAGAGGGTAACAATAACCCTGTGTACGAGATAGCAAAAGAGACACTGATGTATAGAACAGTCTTATGGACTCTGTGGGAG
>NW_011485835.1:4279-4897 GCF_000754665.1 Bison bison bison | reverse complement strand
TTTTTAATTCTGTTCAGTGGCATCGACAACTCCATGGCCGGTTCGGCTGGGCTTGTTTCTGCTCCGGGACTGCTCTGGCTACGGGCTCCCGCCACGCTGCAGCTCCCTGGACTGTCCTGGCATCTAGCTTGCCTCAGCCTCCACGCCTCAGGCTCGTCTCCTCAGCACAGCCCGATGCCCCGCACACGCAACTGGATTCATTTTGATATTTGGCAAAACTAATACAATATTGTAAAGTTTAAAAATAAAATAAAATTTTAAATAAATAAATAAAAAGAAAGAAAGAAAGATAAACATTGGATTGAGCCATGTGGAGGCCAGGGATGACCTTGGCAGAAAAAAAAACAAAAGAGGTGTTACATGAATTTTTTAGTTATTAAGGATAAAGAAGAAATTTCTCAAGTAGAGAAAACAGTGAGAATAAAACCACAAGCATAAGTCTAAATGTGCTTTATGTAATTCTGAGTTATGTAAGTTCTTCTGAAGTAGGTGTTAAGAGATACAAATGCCTAGATGAAAGGAAATGCTTCTCTTCCACATACATATGTATGTTCTTCAATTTCTCTTAAAACACATTACAATCCTTGTGTATTTTGTTTATCACAGCCAAGGCTGGCG
>NW_011485835.1:0-556 GCF_000754665.1 Bison bison bison | reverse complement strand
AAAAATGAATTAAAAGAAATGAGGACAATCTCAGAGACCTCTGGGACAATGTTAAACACCCCAACATTCGAATCATAGGAGTCCCAGAAGGAGAAGACTAAAAGAAAGGCCATGAGAAAATACTTGAGGAGATAATAGTTGAAAACTTCCCTAAAATGGGGAAAGAAATAATCACCAAAGTCTGAGAAACCCAGAGAACCCCAAACAGGATAAACCCAAGGCAAAACACACTAAGACACATATTAATAAAATTAACAAAGACCAAACACAAAGAACAAATATTAAAAACAACAAGGGAAAAACAACAAATAACACACAAGGGGATTCCCATGACAACAGCTGATCTTTCAATAGAAACTCTTCAGGCCAGGAGGGAATGGCAGGACATACTTAAAGTGATGAAAGAGAAGAACCCACAGCCCAGATTACTATACCCAGCAAGGATCTCATCCAAATATGAAGGAGAAATCAAAAGCTTTACAGAAAAGCAAAAGTTGAGAGAATTCACACCACCAAACGAGCTCTCCAACAAATGCTAAAGGATCTTTTCTAGACA
>NW_011485834.1:17138-18273 GCF_000754665.1 Bison bison bison | reverse complement strand
TGAGATAACTGGAGACACCCTGGGCTGTCACAGAAAGCAGGACTAGTTATGGGTTTGGGGAACTAGAGAACTTGAGAGATTAGCTGATTGTGTGGGGCCACACAGGGAGTTGAGGCAGAGCCAGGAAAAACAAGCCAAGGGACCTGTTCACTGGTCTTCCTTTGCTGAGTAAATTGTATTTTGATGTGTGAGTGCTTGGGCTTAGCATTTCAGTATAATTTCAGAACTGATCTTTTCATTGGTCCTCACCACACATTTAGGGTGGTGATTAAAAACACTGGCTTTGGAGTTATAAAGACCTAATCTCCAAACCTAATTTCATAATTTCTTAGCTGTGTGACTTTGGGCAAGTCACTTCACCTCTCTGTGCCTTACTTTCATCATTTGCAAAATAGAGATAGTAAAAACAAAATCTATTCTTAGGGTTGTTGTGACAGTCAAATGAGATAATGCGTGTAGAAGTGTTTGGCATAGTGCCTGGCGCAGGGTAAGTGTGAAGTCAATGTTAGTTTGATTGTCATTCATTCTTTTGTTTTGGAATACTAACTGTGTGCTAGGCAAGGGGGTCTGCACTGGGGAGAGTTAACAGATACGTTCCTGCCCTGTAGGAGTTTAGGCAAGGTATCCCCTGGGGAGGCAGCAGTGACAGAGCTTGGAACCAGAATTTTTGGATCTCTATGTGACCCTGATTTATTTTAAAGCTCAGATAAATTACTTAATCTCCATCTTCCTCTTGATAAAACAACGGTTGGGGACCATATGATCTGTAAAATATCTTCCAGCTCTGAAACATTCTATGACTGTATTTCAAAGAACATTACTGAATGAGATCAAATCAATGTTATTATCTTTCAAATATATTCACATTATGTAGTTTCTTCTCCAGAGGTGAAAAATCCTCATAATTAGGTAAAGTTCTAAGAGCCAACAGAATGATTACAGCAGAAGCTGGATAAGACACCCATCTATAAGAGACTGTAGTAGAGAAAAATCAGTCCTCAAAAAATGTATAGAAATAGTCCCTTGCAAAATATTATATTCATGGGTAGTTTAATTGTCAAAGAATACAAATAGTTCATTTCCATTTCTACAGATTTCATGTGACATCAAAATGCCTTTGGTATTTTCAAGTTAT
>NW_011485834.1:14165-14533 GCF_000754665.1 Bison bison bison | reverse complement strand
CAGTGATTTTGGAGCCCCCCAAAATACAGTCTCTCACTGTTTCCATTACTTCCCCATCTATTTGCCATGAAGTGATGGCACTGGATGCCATTATCTTCATTTTCTGAATGTTGAGTTTTAACCCTGCTTTTTCTCTCTCCTCTTTCACTTTCATCAGGAGGCTCTTTAGTTCCTCTTCGCTTTCTGCCATAAGGGTGGTATCATCTGAATATCTGAGGTTGTTGATGTTTCTCCTGGCAATCGCGATTTTACCTTATGAATCATCCAGCTTTGTGTTTCTAATGATGTACTCTGCCTATAAGTTAAATAAGCAGGGTGACAATATACAGCCTTGACGTACTCCTTTCCCATTTTTGAACCAGTCCATT
>NW_011485834.1:11350-13530 GCF_000754665.1 Bison bison bison | reverse complement strand
TCTAGGCTCCATTCTCCAGAAACAGTCTAAACAGGCCCCTGGCCACAGCTCACACCTAGAACACTGACCCTAACCTCATCTGAAGGTCTGGTTCTTCCAGGTAAAGCAATTTTTTTTGCTGAAGTGATGACAATTGAGCAGCCAATTGGCAAGAATGGTGATGATCAACTTTATCAGCTTTCATTTATTAATACTGATAGGAGCAATTACTCTTTTCAGACATCACACATTTGCTTTTTCCGGCATGAAGGGTTGGTCATGAAGGTGGAAAGAATAGAGTAAACGTTAAAATGGGTATTTTCTATTAATACTCAACATTTTGAGTTTAAACTCTGACTCCTCAAGAAAATTGGTCCGAGAGGGTCCTCTTACTCTTTATTAACTACCAAATAAATAAAAGGACCTCCTCCTTTTATGCCCACCCCCCTTGCTCAGGGGCTTCTTGGGAGGTATGTTGGCCCATTCATATGTTAATTCTGTAGAGCCCTCAGTCCTTTCACAGAGGCCCTGTACAATGAGAGGGGAGTCTGCATATTTCAAAAGAGCAGCATATGCTCCTAAAGGTGAACGTGCAATATCGCTCTGCAGGGGAAATACAGTGCATTATTCTTTGCCCCTTTGCTGAGAGAGTTTACAAGCAACATTTGGAAATGGATGGCATTTTTCTATATAGAGATTGAATTTGACAGTTAACCATGATTTTTTTTTTTTTATTGAAAGGTTCAGGTCTTCTAAACTACTCTCCTTTTAAAACATGTAAATAAATAAGAGAAATGAAAATTGTAATTCCTGGAAAAGCCCCAGAAGTGCCTTCCCCTGAAACTGTTTAACTGTTCTTTTGAAAAAGAATTCTCCTCAGAAAAAATTCTGAGCTGGTGGGGAAGTGGACAGTGGGTATAACTTAATATGAAAAATCTCTCTCTCATTCTCTTATTTTCATTGTTAAATGTAATGTGTCCTATCACAGGAGTGCTTAAGGTTTAGGGGATAATTTCAGATATGCAAATGATTCATTAGTCGAGGATTTGATAATCATACTTCAGAAAAAACTTCTGATGGACATTAATTGCTTCTTCTAGAATTATATTCTAGTGTTCAGTAATGACAAACACTGTGTATTAATTTCACATGTATTAGAAATAATGATTAGAGTAAAAACTATTTGATGTAATGACCATTAGTTCAGAGCTGTTGAACGATGCTTCATGGCTTAAGATGAATAATAATGGCCCATTTTTCATCAGACAGATGTTCCATCTTATTGTGTAAAGAAGTTACGTCATTGAAACAGAAAATGTAAAAGAATTAGAATATACCATAACACTAAGCTTGGTTAGCAAAATTGAACAATTAATGTCTGAAATCATTACCATTTGCTATATACTACGAGCTGTTTTTATCATGTTTTCTATGGGATCAGTTTTGAAGAATGTTTCACAAAGAAAAATTTTTAAAAATTAGAGTAGAAATCCATAATAACATGGTTCAGGGTTATATGGACTTATGAAATGATGCAGTGTCAAACCATGGTTTTGTAAAAATTTAAAAAAATTTAAATTTGAAAAGTAATTGTGGGTCCCCTGGGTGGTTTGCTGGGTGGCTGGGAGATAGGAGTGCAAAGGAGATTATTTATTTTAAACTTACTTTTCACTGTCTGTATTTTTTTTTTAACTTTTTGCATACTGTATACCATATGCATGTGTTGGTGTTAAGTTGCTAAGTCATGTCTGACTCTGCGACCCCACAGGCTGTAGCCCACCAGGCCTCTCTGTCCATGGAATTTTCCAGGCAAGAATACTAGAGTGGTTGCCATTTGCTTCTCCAGGGGATCTTCTCAACCGAGGGATCGAACTTGTGTCTCTTGCACTGGCAAGTGGGTTCTTTATCACTGGGCCACCTGGGAAACAGATATGCGTGTGTTACCTATTGGTAAATAATTTTATTATAAATAACAATAGCAACTCATTCAGAGAAGGCAGTGGCTGCCCTCTCTGGTACTTTTGCCTGGAGAATCCGTGGACAGAGGAGCCTGGTGGGCTGCCGTCCCTGGGGTCGCTACGAGTTGAATACGACTGAGTGACCGCTACGAGTTGGATATGACTGAGTGACTTCACTTTCACGCATCGGAGAAGGAAATGGCGACCCACTCCAGTGTTCTTGCCTGGAGAATCCCAGGGACG
>NW_011485834.1:9189-10779 GCF_000754665.1 Bison bison bison | reverse complement strand
GAGCATTACTAGTTTACATCCTACTAAAACAGTCTTATCTGATACAATTGTCCCTAACATCTGTTACTCTTCTTTTCACAGTACCTGCGCTAGAATCATGGCTTCTTTGTGGTAAAATTTTTAAAAGTTAGTATTTATGTGTGCTTGCTTTTTTTTTAGTTACAGCCAGTTAAACAGATTCATTCCTCTCTTCTTCCCTCCCTCTCATTCTTCTTTCTTCCCCATCACAAGATTTTCCTGGTTCTTTACTAAGTGCTAGCCACTATATAAGTGCAGAGTGCAGACAAAACCTTAGAAATCATTGATTCTAATTTTTCTAGTGATGCAAGAATTCTTTCTGCCACCTACTCCATAAGTGACTCAGCTAGTGCTGTAACCCTTCTAGCAACTGGGACCTTGCTGCTTCCTGAAAGATTCCTTTCCTTTGTCGAACAATTCTAACTTGTTAGAATGTTCCTTTTTTTCACGTTGAACTAGGAATCAGTGTCCCTGTAGCTTCCATAGTTAGGCAGACCCCTGTCATACTCGTAACTCTTCTCTCACTTGGAAAACTTTACTTCTGAATCAGTTGCAAAGCCAGAATTAGAATCCAGATCCTCTGACTCTTGCTCCAGTACTCTTTAGAGGTCCTTTTACATAGAAATCTCTTTCAGCCATGTTTGCTGCCTTAGATCTTGTTGAACGCCCTGACCTTGTCAAGAAGACTGACTGTACTGAGGACTTCATTTTGAGTACAAAGGACAAAATCCTCAGAGCACTTCCTAGGCGGGACCTGCTGCATCCTAGTTCGTGTTCCTGCAATCCAGTGGTCATCCTAGCGTCATCTGCTGTACTGGGGACAAGAAACTGTGTGAGAGCAGTCCTCCATGTCTTTTCTAGATGTGCTGGTCAAAAAGTGCATTCTCTCAGTTATTCTCAGCAAGGCATCTAAACAAGACAAATCTCCTTGATATTCTATTCAGTTTTTCAGTGAGTCTCAAAATTTACCACAAAATCATTTGATTTTTTCAGTGCTTCCAGTGTCCTATGGGAACAAAATACTTTACGCAGTCACTTTGTCACCTTGACCCTTAATTATCAATGAATGCAGACAGAGAACAGGTGCTCTTAAGATGCATTGTAGGAATGTGTAACTTCTGAAACAGGTGTCAGTGTTGGAGTCCAGAAAATCTTTGACAAGGTCGAACATAAGATAGTCAGATCAATAATTCTTACACCTTGACCTGCTGGTTAGTGGGTGAGCTGGGTGAGTGGGATCCAGAGCAAATTAAGAGCAGGTGTCTTTCAGTGCAGCTGCCACTGGGACGGGTCCTTGTTTGGCCAGGAGGGGGCAGCAGAGAGTTAGCTTGTCCGTGAGCCAGGCGAACCCAGTGTTGGGGCGAATACCAGGAAGACCTCTGAGCTGAAGGGTGTGGGATTGTCTGCCAAATGGGTAGAAGAGATACTGAGAGAGTAAGAGGCCTATTGATGGGGTTGCCATGTCGGGGAGGAGACAATCACAGAGGAGGAACCTTTGTGAGGTGCTTTGTGAGAGCACCCAGGTTGGTGGAACACCTATGAACCTGGTTGGAGCCAAACAAACCTTGGCAT
>NW_011485834.1:7236-8696 GCF_000754665.1 Bison bison bison | reverse complement strand
ACAGCATTTCAGAGTGAAAATGCTCTTGACTTAGATAATGCTATCAAAAGAGTACACACAAGAGCTGACACCTTGGACACAGTGGTGAAGGAGCAGGTTATAGAAGGTAGGAAGAAAAAAATGAAAGAGGGAAGCTGGGATCATGGAAGTGAACATGACTGAAACACTATTTCTCTTCAGGGCTGGTCTCAATTCAGAATGTTGTATGCATATTCACTAACTTTCTTTTCAATGTTTCCAAGTTAAAAAAAAGTTAAGAATAGTTACCCCTGCTTAAGTAAGAAGTTACAGAAGAACCTTGACAGAAGAATAAAAATAATGGCCAGTCTAGAATTAGAGTAGCCTTGAGGAAGAGACCTAAAGAGGAGCTTGGGATCTTAATTCACTGACCACAGACTGAACTTGGGCCCTCTGCACTGAAAGTTTGGAGTCCTAGCCACTGGACTGCCAAGGAAGTCCCACAAATATGGAATTTAGATTCAGTTCTTTTTGGCAGTCCATAGTTCTCCACTTGTGTTCTTCATAAGAAGTAGACTTCAAAGGGGTCCTGGGGCATTAAATTACAGAAAGTGCTGAGTTAAACTGAATCCTTCCGGATCCCTTCTGAAGGGCCAAACTCCTCCAGCTCTCTATGTTAGGGTTCAAACTTTATTCTCATTATTGCCCTCCTGCCTCCAGCAGTCTTTTCAGACATATTTTTTTCTCATGAAATTTTAATATTACAGATACACTTCATATGTTTTATGGACTGTATGTATATCTGTGCCTTATACATAAAGTGGAACTTCCCAGGTGGTGCTAGTGGTAAAGAGCCTGCCTCCCAATGCAGGAGACACAAGAGATGTGGGTTCGATCCCTGGGTTGGGAAGATCCCCTGGAGAAGGGAACGACAACCCACTCCAGTATTCTTGCCTGGAGAATCCCATGGACAGAGGAACTTGGTGAGCTATAGTCCATGGGGTCCCAAAGAGTCACACACAATTGAAGCAACTGAGCACACAGGCATAAATAGAGTGAAAATTTTTTTCATCATCCAAGAACCAATGTTCTCCTCTCTTTGGGGACAATGTTGCCTTGTTGTCAGTGCATGCTACATGTGGGTGAACACTGAACCCTTCTAGTGACTAAGAGGAGAAGGTAAGTGAGGATTCTCACCCTTATTTGACCCTGTGGAGGCAAAACTTTCAGAATCACTTCAGTGAAGTAATGCACATTTGCAACAGTGCTTCGAGCTAATAATAGCTATGATAACATCCCCAGATAACGATTTCATGATGGATGCTGGGAAGAAAGGACAATTAATTCAGTTCCAGTCTCAGGGGCTTAAAAAATATGAATGTGTGGGTCCCACTCCTGGAGATTTGGACTATACTGGTCTGGGTGCTAGAGATTTTAAAAGCTCCTCGGGTATTTCAGTGTGCCAGCAAAGTTAAGAAGTGCTAACTTCCAAGACTTTAATG
>NW_011485834.1:3002-6203 GCF_000754665.1 Bison bison bison | reverse complement strand
TGGAAAAGACTCTGATGCTGGGAGGGATTGGGGGCAGGAGGAGAAGGGGACGACAGAGGATGAGATGACTGGATGTCATCACCGACTCAATGGACGTGAGTTTGTATGAACTCCGGGAGTTGGTGATGGACAGGGAGGCCTGGCATGCTGCAATTTATGGGGTTGCAAAGAGTCGGACATGACTGAGTGACTGAACTGAACTGAAGGTGTAGAAGGTGGTGATTTCATATATGTATATATTGTGAAATGATTGCCAAGGTTAGTAAAGACATCCGTCACCTCACACAGTTACTTTTTTTTTTTTCTCTTCTCTTTCTGTATCTGGCTTATTTCACTTAGTATAATGCCCTCAGTACATCTAACTTGTCCCAAATGGCAGGATTTCCTTCTTTTTTAATGGCTGTATACACACACACACACACAGGTTGGAAACTGTTGATGGACAGTTGACACAAAGACCACAAAGGAACATCCAAAGAAATGTGAGAAAATCAAAATTGCATGTTGTTGTGGAAGACAAGGAAAGAAAATTTTAGAAAGAGAACATGGTCAGTCACATTTAATGATGCTGAAAAGAAGGGTAATTGAAGGATTGGAAGTTTCCATTAGCCTTAGCAACCAAAAGATCACTTGTGAAAGTGGTTTCTTGGTGGTGGTTGGTGGTGAGGGCAGAAACAAGACTGTGGTTGGTGGAGAAGTGGGTGTTAATGACAAACTGTGGGAAATGCTTTAAAAGAAGTTTGGCAGTGAAGGTCAAGAGAGACAGGGCAGTGGTCTGGCAAAGAGATATGTGACCAAAGAGCAATATTTTTAAAAAATGTGTGCATGTTTAAATGCTGATGGGAAGAAGTTGATGGAGAGGAAGAGATTTTAGACAGAAGAAGAGAGGGCAGTCAATTGGGAAGATGCCAGAAAAAGCAGGAGGGAAAGATGGAACTTCCCCAGTGGCTCAGTGGTAAAGAACCCACCTTAAAGGACAGACGGGTTTGATCTCTAGGTCGGGAAGGAGGAGGCAATCCACTCCAGTATTCTTGCCTGGAGAATCCCATGGACAGAGGAGCCTGGCAGGCTACAGTCCATGCGATCACAAAGAGTCAGACAAGACTGAGCAAGTAGACAACAACAACAAAAAAGGTAGATCCTAACAGGAAGATGACCACTCATCCTAACTTAGGAATAAGATGCAGCCAAGATTACAAATGTGGTGGTAGAGATCTGAAGAAAGCTATATCTGATGATTCCTATTTTCCATGAGAAGAGAGATAAAAGTTATTACCTGAGAGTAGAGATAGAGGCAAGTATTATGATCAATGGTTTGCGGAAAGTGGAAGAGATTTGATCTAGTTATTGTTCAGAGTGGGCAATCAGTGAATTTCTAGACTAGGTTTAAAGGACCACTGGAGGTGAATAATTATGAATCTACAATGCAATGAATTTACCTTGCTGCGTGATATTTTCGGGTAGTTGCTCAGCCAAACCAGGAAAGGTATAAAAATAGTAGATAATTTTATTGAATCCACTCAAGTTTGGAAATTTCTTAGATAGTAAGTGGGTGAGGTGAGTGAACTTTCCCCACACCCTTCTTTCAGGCACAAAATTTAAGGAGGTGCTCATTCTCACATCATGGAAATGTAGGCTTGGCACCTGACAGTGAGTGGCTCCTTATGTTTTGAGGGTGGGGAAGTAGAGGTGGGGGATAGTCTTACCTTACTGTAGGCCAGGCCCTGCACAAATAAGTTTGGTATATTGGCAGTATGGTCCTGAAGAATATTGTTGTTGTTTAGTTGCTAAGTCATGTCTGACTCTTTTGTGATGCCATGGACTGTAGCCTACCAGGCTCCTCTGTCTATGGGATTTCCCAGGCAAGACTATTGGAGTGGGTTGCCATTTTCTGCTCCAGGAGATCTTCCTGACCCAGGGATCAAACCCACGTCTCCTGCATTGCAGGTAGGTTCTTTACCACTGTGCCACCTGGGAAGCCAAAGAATATTGACAAGAGAGTAGTTACAGTGGTGGACCCTATCATGTAAGATGGATGGAGAGGAAACTAAAAATGGGAAACAGTAGAGGGAAGAAGCCACTGGGGGAAACTGACTGAGTAAATAGATAAGCAATGGAGTTGTAGTTAGGAAGGGATGTCTCAAGTTGTGGTCTTAGAGGTAGAGCAAATCTGGGGTCCCAAAATATTCCAATGTGAGACAGAAGATACGGGGGACTGAGGTAGAGGTCAAGGAACTTCAAGATCAAGGTGTTGAATGAGTTGCCCATATATCTGTTGGCTTCAGACAGAATGTCTGTTGAGAGTTGGGATAGAATGGAAAAATGGGCCTACTGCCAGAGTCCCTGGTGAATACAGAGGAATATCTAGGAGACCAAGAGATGACAGCGACAGGAAGGTTAAAGTTACACTGATTGGTGTTCCCTGATTCTTGAATGTCTCAAAAGGAGCTGGGATTTGGGGGGGGAGGGAGGGGCGGTGTTTGTTTTTCTTGTTTGTTGTTTTTGTTGACAAGAGAGTGGAGAGGAAGTAGGTTGAAAGTGGCTTTGGAGAATGAAGAAGAAACTGGCCTTGCTGTACGAAGAAGTGTGGGTACATGCCCTGCAATCAGCTCAAGCAGCAACTAGGGTTATATTCTCTTCGCTGAAAGAGCCAGGTCTCACTTAAGGTTAGGTCATGAAGTGAACTTGTTAAACAAGCCATGTGAGTTCCAGAGGATTGCAGGGGGTGTACTGAAGCGTGGCAGAATTAGCTGACTCATGGGCTTGAGGAGAGAGTAAGTCACAACGGGTCCCAGAAAGGATGGCGGGCACCTGAAAACTACCACGTGGGGGCTTAAGTTTTATTTTATTTTTTTCTCATGATCTTTAGGGATAAAATAGCAATCAGAGATGACAGGGGAAACCTGATTATGACTTCCATTACCTTCATATCTTTTTTTCAGCCCAGTGGATAACAAAAATAAGAATAGTAATACTAATTTGTAAATTTCTCCACGATCCAACGAATGTTGGCAATTTGACCTCTGGTTCCTCTGCCTTTTCTAAACCCAGCTTGTACATCTGAAGTTCTTGATTCACATACTGATAAAGCCTAGCTTGAAGGATTTTGAGTGTAACCTTGCTAGCATGTAAAATGAGTGCAATTGTACAGTAGGTCGAACATTCCTTGGCATTGTCCCTCTTTAGGACTGGAATGAAAAC
>NW_011485834.1:2103-2902 GCF_000754665.1 Bison bison bison | reverse complement strand
TGAAAACCAGTCAATCCTAAAGGAAAGCAACCCTGAATAATCACTGGACAGACTGATGCTGAAACTCCAATACTTTGGCCACCTGATGGGAAGCTGCGACTCATTGGAAAGGACCCTGATGCTGGGAAAGACTGAGAGCAGGAGGAGAACAGGACGACAGACGATGAGATGGTTGGATGGCATCACGGACTCGATGGACATGAGTTTGAGTGACCACCAAGAGATAGTGAAGGACAGAGGAGCCTAGCATGCTACAGTCCATGAGGTCACAAAGAGCTGGACACAGCTTAGCTACTGAACAACAACAACAACAACAAATTTTAAATTTAGAAAATACCATAGAGTGGAAGTGAGAAATAGATTTAAGGGACTAGATCTGATAGATGGAGTGCATGAATGAACTATGGAATGAGGTTCGTGACATTGTACAAGAGACAGGGATCAAGACCATCCCCATGGAAAAGAAATGCAAAAAAGCAAAATGGCTGTCTGGGGAGGCCTTAAAAATAACTCTGAAAAGAAGAGAAGTGAAAAGCAAAGGAGAAAAGGAAAGATATAAACATCTGAATGCAGAGTTCCAAAGAATAGCAAGGAGAGATAAGAAAACCTTCTTCAGTGATCAATGCAAATAAATAGAGGAAAACAACAGAATGGGAAAGACTAGAGATCTCTTAAAGAAAATCAGAGATACCAAAGGAATATTTCATGCACAGATGGGCTCGATAAAGGACAGAAATGGCATGGACCTAACAGAAGCAGAAGATATTAGGAAGAGATGGCAAGAATACACAGAAGAACT
>NW_011485834.1:0-834 GCF_000754665.1 Bison bison bison | reverse complement strand
TCTGATCTGACTGAACACCTACTATTTGCCAGGCAGTGTTTTAGGTGCCAGGAACATGACAAAGTTCCTGAACTCACAGAACTTAGTCTGTTAGATAGTCTGTCCATGGGCAAAGAACAAAAAAGGAAGAAGTATATAAGGTTGAGGAGCTACAAGTGTTAAGAATAGAAGTTCAGTGGGGTAAGTGCAAAGACAGTGATGGTGAGGTGTGAGGAGCTGTATTAGGGAAGATCTTTAAAGGAGGCTCTTCTGAGCAGAGGCTCGAATGATAAGAAGGAGCCATCCACGTGAAGATGGAGCATTTCAGATCAAGGGAATAGCAAGTGCCAAGGCTCCAGGGGTGGGAAGGAGCTTGGGATGTCTGAAGGTCGTTATAGCTGATGACTCTGAGACCTGGAAGCATGTGCTTTCAACTACCTGCTGTGAAGGATGAGATTGATGGGTCTCTGCGGTCTAATTGTGTAAGGACCTGGATATCCCAGAATTGGTCCAAGAGGTTGAGGCTCAATGGAAGCAGCAAGCTACCCCCAAAGGGTAATTGAGAAATCCTCACTACACATTGGAGTGGGAACGAACTTGCTTGGTAAGTCCAAGGCCATGTTGGTCCCAGATCTATGGCACAACTACAGTGGAGATGAGGAAGTGCTGCTGCCCCTTTCCTATCTGAAAACACTTCATCAGAAACTGGGGGTTTGGGACCTCCCTGGTGGTCCAGTGCCTATGGCTCTATGCTCCCAATGCAGGGGACCAAGTTTCCATCCCTGGTCAGGGAAGATCCCACATGTGGCAGCTAAGACCTGGCACAGCCAAATAAATAAATCAACAAAAAGAAAA
>NW_011485833.1:14049-15284 GCF_000754665.1 Bison bison bison | reverse complement strand
TTACTGAGCACCTAATATATTCTAAACCATCAGCTAGGAACTGAAAATATAGACTTAAAAGTTTTCTGCCCTTAAACATATGATTGTGGAGTAGATAAAAAATGTCTATATGTAATTGTGGAAAGTAACTGGCATTAAGTAGGAAAGTGTAACCTCTTCACCATGCTTCCTCAAAGGGCATTTGAGGAACAATTCACTACCAGAAAGAGGGGATTCCAGAACTGTGGGCAAAGGAATAATGGACCAGCTATCTGTGGGATACAGTTAAGTACAACTATGAAAAATGGGCATGAGAAGGAGAGGTAGAAGAAATGTTTTCTCATTAATGGAAATTAAGGAGGCCTGGCAATGGAAACCCACTCCAGTACTCTTGCCTGGAAAATCCCATGGCCAGAGGAGCCTGAAGGGTTGCTAAGAGTTGGACAAGACTGAGCAACTTCACTTTCACTTTTCACTTTCATGCATTGGAGAAGTAAATGGCAACCCACTCCAGTGTTCTTGCCTGGAGAATCTCAGGGACTGGGGAGCCTGGTGGGCTGCCATCTATGGGGCTGCACAGAGTCTGACACGAATGAAGCAACTTAGCAGCAGTAGCAGCAGCAACCTATTTTTATTTGGTTATAGTTTTCTAAATTCTTTTAAATATATATATGCCTTACTTAGAGAAGGATATAGTGGATATGAGTATGGACTCTTGACCAAGAGTACCTAGATCTGAATTCTGGATCAGGATGCAATGGCTTATTTTATTTATTTTTTAACATTTGTGTGCCCAGCTTTCCTCATTTGTTACATGGAAATAACATTATTACCTATTATTTACTTAACAGGGTTATTGTGGGAATGAAATTGACACAAAGTAATTGTATCTCTTTCTATCATTATCACCATCAACAACATCATACAGTTAAGGATACTGTGAATTGTAGAGGAATTAAGAAATGTTATCAGACTCATAAAATTAGCAAGTGGTATGGTTGGAGTTTAAATTTAGGTTATTCTAAATTCTACTTTATAACTTTGTTTTTATTTATTGAAATAAAATGCACATAGGAAAATGGAAAGATAAAAAGTATACAGATAGATGTTTTTTCACAAGTCTGGTTAAGAAACTTAAGTATTGGGAACTGAAAACCCATCCTTCTCATGTTCTGTCCAGTTACTTCCTCCTCTTAGCACAACCACAGTTTTGAGTCTAAAACAGAGGCTGCTGCTGCTGCTGCTACTGCTGCTAA
>NW_011485833.1:9061-10692 GCF_000754665.1 Bison bison bison | reverse complement strand
TATGTATATGGTGAAATGATTTTTTTTTTAATAAAAGTACCAAGACAACTGAATGGTAAAAGGACAGACTTTTCAACAAATTGTGCTTGGAAAATGGGATATCTACGTGCAAAAGAAAGAAGCTCGATCCTAATCTAATATAGAAAGAAAGTAGATCAAAGAGCTAAACATACACCTAAAGATATAAACATTTCAGAGGAAAGCATAGAGGGAAAGCTTTATAACATTATATTTGGTAGTAATTTCTTGGTATGATACTAAAAGCATAGACAAATTATATTTCATCAAAATTAAAAACTTTTCTGTATCAAAAGGACACTATCCACAAGTGAAAGAGCAACCCAGAGAATGGGTGAAAATATCCTGAAGTCATACACCTGATCAGGGATTACTATTTAAATATACAGAAAAAACAGTGACAGTGTTAGTCACTCAGTCATGTCCAACTCTTTGCAATCCCATGGACTGTAGCCTGAGAGGCTCCTCTGTCCACGGAATTTTCCAGACAAGAATACTGGAGTGGGTAGCCATTCCCTTCTCCATGGGATCTTCTCAACCTAGGGATAAAACCCATGTCTCCCACATTGCAGGCACATTCTTTATTCTTTACTGTCTGAGCCACCCACCACAATTCAAGAACAAAGGGAAAACAAACAACCCAACTGAAAAATGGGCAAAGACCTTGAATAGATATTTCTCCAAATATATGCAGATGTCCAATAAGCATTTGAGAAGATGCTCAACATCACTAATTATTAGGTAAATTCAAATTAAAAACTATAAGGAAGTACCATTGCAATTCCATTAGGATGGCTATTATAAAAAATTTTAAATAAAAACAAAAATAAGATAGAAATAACAAGCATAAGATAGGATGTGGAGAAACAGGAAACCTTGTGTTTTGCTGGTGGGGATATAAAATAGTGCAGCCGCAGTACAAAACATCACAGTTTCAAAAACTTAAACAGAATTACCATATGATTGAAAAATTCCACTTTTGATTATATACCCAAAAGAACTTAAATCAGGGACTCAAACAGACATTTGTACACCCGTATTCATAGCATCATTATTCACAATATTCAAAAGGTATCCCAGGTATGGAAAACCTGGGTTGTTTCCATATTTTAGCTATGGTAAATGGTGCTATTGTGAACATTGGGGTGCATGTATCTTTTCAAATTAGTGTTTTTGTTTTATTCAGATAAATATCAGGGATGGAATTGCTGGATCATATGGTATCTTTATTGTTGTTTGTTTGTTTGTTTTTGAGGAATCTTCATATGTTTTCCATAGTGGCTGCACCAATTTGCATTCCCAACAACAGTGCACATGGGTGGCTTTTTATCCACATACTCGCCAACATTTGTAGACTTTTTGATGATAGCCATTCTGACAGATGTGATTTTCAATCTTCTTTTGGTTTGCATTTCTCTAATAATTAGCAATTCAAGATAGGGAAGCATAAGTTGTGGTACATATATACAATGGATTATTACTCAGCCATAAACAGTAATAAATTTAAGTCAGTTCTACTGAGGTGGATGAGCATAGAGCCTGTTATACAGAGTGAAGTCAGAAAGAGAAAAACAAATATCATATATTAACACATATATATTGATTCTAGAAAG
>NW_011485833.1:4819-6043 GCF_000754665.1 Bison bison bison | reverse complement strand
GAGCAAATTCTAGGAGACAGTGAAGTACAGGGAAGCCTGGCATGCTACAGTACATGGTGTTGCACAGAGTCAGACACAACTTAGTGACTGAACAACAACAAGGCCTTTGTAATATTTTCTGCCTTGGTCAAGTCTGAACTTCAGATCTGGAGTAGGCCTGGGGCCTCTGGCACCAAATCAATATATACAGCTTCCCTGGTATCCTCAAAGTGGCTGGGGATGATAAGAATATGAAATTAGTGGAGATTGAAAGACTGAATGAAGAGGATGATTTTAACCAGTAAGCTACTAGTTAGAAGGTGCCAGTGTACAGCTGACAGAGGCAAGAGACCTATCTAAAGAATGATCCTAAATAAGAGGATAGCCATTCATTAACTCCAGAAATCCAAATGTTTGCCCCAAGGGGACTGAGCAAGCACAAAGTATCTAATTGACTAGAATAGCTCATACTGAAATTTTGTGACTACTCAAATATCAAAAGGGAAAAATACATTCAATTATTTATATTTAACTCATGTTACATATGTATATATATATTATATACACACATGTGTTAGTCTTTCAGTCATGTCTGACTCTTTGCAACCCCATGAACTGTAGCCCACCAGGCTCCTCCGTCCATGGGATTCTCCAGGCAAGAATACTGGAGTGGGTTGCCATTCCCTTCTCCAGGGGATCTTCCTGACCCAGGGACCAAACCTGGGTTTACTGCATTGCAGGCAGATTTTTTACCATCTGAGCCATAAGGGAAGCCCCATATACACAAATACAGATATGAAATCTTCCAACTTTGTGGAAATATTCATATATTTTATAGATTCACTCTAGTTTTACATTTTTGAAACAGAAGGTTTAAAAAAACAAAATACAAGTATATAAAATCTTTGCAACCAAAGATGGAGAAGCTCTATACATTAAGCAAAAACAAGATCAGGAGCTGACTGTGGCTCAGATCATAAACTCCTTATTGCCTAATTCAGACTTAAATTGAAGAAAGTAGGGAAAACCACTTGACAATTCAGGTATGACCTAAATCAAATCCCTTACAGTGGAAGTGAGAAATAGATTTAAGGGCCTAGATCTGATAGATAGAATGCCTGATGAACTATGGACAGAGGTCCGTGACATTGTACAGGAGACAGGGATCAAGACCATCCCCAATGGAAAAGAAATGCAAAAAAGCAAAATGGCTGTCTGGAGAGGGCTTACATAGATGTGAAAAGA
>NW_011485833.1:737-1237 GCF_000754665.1 Bison bison bison | reverse complement strand
GGGGGAGAGAGCAATAAAGCCAGTAATCACATTCCCAAGTAAAAATGGGTACTGAATATTGGATTCTTAAAGGTACAAAATTGATAACAAATACCAGCAAGCAAAGATTAAAAATCTAGAGTAGAGGTTAGACTCTCAAAAATACAATATTAAAAAAACAAAAAAGTCACAAAAATTATAAAATATATATATGAAGTTTGCTTTAAAAATAAGGTCTTTTTTTGCAAGGTAATAGTAGATTATAAAAATGAAAATTAAAGAAGTAATAGAGAACTTAAAAATTAAAAAAAATGATAGTAGTAAAAATATATCTAGGAATTTCTCTGGAGCTGTTGCAGGCAGTGTGGGGTCAGTTCAGTTTCAGATAGTTCCTTGATCCGGCTTATGCTTCTCAAGATTTGTAGGCCCCTTCCAATGTAGTTGGTGCTAACTACAGGGTTTTAATCTGTTGCACCTGTCACTTCCAAAGTGGTTCCCTCTGTTTATTTTAGCTCCTTCTG
>NW_011485833.1:0-637 GCF_000754665.1 Bison bison bison | reverse complement strand
CGTGTGTGGGAAGTGCTCACAGTGTTTCAGCTGCACTGGGTTTGCCCCCACTCACAGTGAATGTGTGTGTTTTCATGGTCTACACTTCTCAGGCTCTAGGTTGCTCTGCCGGGAACTGTCTGTGGCAGGCCCTGGATTGCATGCACTTCCCAGGTCTAAGCCACTCAGGTTCAGGTTCTTGGATACTCCACAAAGGCGCAGACTCAGTTGGGCCTGCGTTTTGTGCCCTTCCCAGGTCCGAGCAGCTCAGGTGACCAGGTGCTTGGTGAGCACAGTCACCCCCAAGTGGGCAGTGTGTCTTATCACCTCCCCCGTACCAGCCATTTGGTATTCTGGGTGTACAACAGGTGTGCCTTTTCAGATGTGCTGTGTGTCTCTTCTGGGGAGCTGATGTCTGGCTGCAACCCTCCTGACAGATGTCAACAGTCCAAAATCCCAAGAACTCTTGATTAGCAACCTGTTTGCAGTTTGGTAGAGGATGCCTCTCTGGGGCCATGATTGCCCCTTTCTGGCTCTGGCTGCCACACCCCACCCCCCACCGCCTGCTTGTCTCCTGCGGGGGATGGGCTGGTCCCCAGCCTGCTAGCTCTTCTCTGGTATTCGCTCAGTCCTTTTTACTGTGAGTGGGCCTGGCAGT
>NW_011485832.1:20152-20735 GCF_000754665.1 Bison bison bison | reverse complement strand
TGTGGCTAACTGGAGAGAAATGAAACAGAGCAGAACTGCAGGATCACCTGCTCAGCTCCCAAAGGCATGATAGGACAAGCCATGACAGGAGGGTCAGACTGGTCCTTAGGGGCAGGGGAAGAACCATCTCAGTGGCCTGGAGATGACAAATCTTTTCCTTGGCTAAGAACATATGAGTCAGGGGCTCAAGCATCCCAAGGATGTTCAAGGCTGGACAAGGTCCTTCTTATCCCCTTGGGGCACCTACTGAGAGCCAACAGGACAAGAAGGCCACCGGAAAACCAGGCTGACAGTGCTCACCCCATTGCCACATAGCTGGGTCTGCTTTCCTCCTCAGAACAGTCTATCCTAAGCCCTCATGCCCCAAGTAATTCAACCAAAGAAGCAGTCCTGGTAGGGAGCAATGGCCCCAGGAGAAAACCCAGCTTGTGCCAGCCCCAGGATGCACTAATGACTATGCCCATTCCAAATCCTGAAAGATGATGCTGTGAAAGTGCTGCACTCAATATGCCAGCAAATTTGGAAAACTCAGCAGTGGCCACAGGACTGGAAAAGGTCAGTTTTTCATTCCAATCCCAAAGAA
>NW_011485832.1:19124-20052 GCF_000754665.1 Bison bison bison | reverse complement strand
GGGGGAGAACTGGAGGTTACAGTCTAGCAAGGGTGAATGTCCAGTCTCCCTGCATGGTCTCCACTGACACAGTGTTTTAGGAATAGGCCTTGTTGCCACTAAGAGGGAATGAAATTTCTGGCTCCCTACTCAGTTTTCTCTAATACTACCTTGGAATGGTAGAGGGACAGATTAGGGCACCTTGTTACAACTGGGTGACTTTATAAGTCGAGTTTCCTTATTAGGCCTTTTTGGTAAAGGTCAGAAGAGACACATTTTTCCCCATGGTGTTTGGTTGGAGTAGAGTGGCTATTGTCTAAAACTTTTCTGTCTTGCTAGGCTGCTCCTTTCTTGGTCTTTTGGTTAGAGAAATCAGGCTTTTCTTGGTGCTCATTTTATCTGTCCGTATTGGCATTTCCCAGTTGTAAGTTTCCTCAGCTCCCTGTATAAGATATATGAGGCAAAAAAAACCAAAACCAAAAACAAAACACAGTTAATTCACCACTGTGTTGTTCCTTGAGTCTTGAGATACTTAGTCCATCAGCTTTATTCTTTCTTACCTTTTAGTCTTCTTATATGTGTTTTATATTTAATGGCCAGTGCTTTTAGCCACACTTCATGGGAGGTATAATAGGGAAAATTACTTTGATATAGCTTTTGATGCTAAACGTACATTTTAAAATGAAGCTATTCATCTGTTTAACAGTTATTTAACATCCTCTCTGGCCCAAACACATAGCTATCCTACAGCACTGAGGGTGCTAAATAAGTGACATATGGTCTTTGTGGTCAAGGATCTCACAGTAGAATAGGGGATACTTTTTACATAGAGCATTCCCTGGGTCAGGAAAAATCCCTGGAGGAGGAAATGGCAGCCCACTCTAGTATTCTGAGAAGAGCCTGCTGGGCTACAGTTCATGGGGTTGCAAAGAGTCACATATGACTGTGC
>NW_011485832.1:15909-16400 GCF_000754665.1 Bison bison bison | reverse complement strand
CAAAACTTGTAAAGTCAAATAATCACTGAAAACATAAGTTGTCTTACTACCCTCTTATTACTGTATTTAACCTCCTTCTCTGTGCTGCTGCTGTTTATTTACTTCCATTTTTGGAATCAGAAGATCTAGAAATCAAGTTTCTAATTTTACAAACAGACTGAAGCCCAGAGAGACTCACTTGGAAGTACCCACATAAGGTCTGAAAAGGCAGTCTTTCTAACTTCTGTCTCAGTCCTTAAGGGATGACAGGTTTTACTTAATGTCTTATGGCTACTGATTTGGCAACCACTGGTGTAGGACAGTGGTCAGTTATCTACTCTAATGGCTAATGTATATGAGTGGTGGTTCTTAAACCCAAATCATCAGTGCTTTAGAGGAACTACAGACTGAAACAGTTTCATCAGTTTTATCTGAGGGGGCTGGTTAGCACCTAGAAACTCTGATTATCAGACATGAATTCACCTGATAGAGTATGGAAAGGAGGCAGGAGG
>NW_011485832.1:13709-15809 GCF_000754665.1 Bison bison bison | reverse complement strand
GGAGATCCCCTGGAGAAAGGAATGGCAACCCACTCCAGTATTCTTGCCTGGAGAATTCCATGGACGGAGGAGCCTGGTGGGTTTACAGTCCATGTGGTCACAAAGAGTCGGACACAACTGAGCAACTCACACACACACATATTACCCTTGCTCTCATGAGGTAGACAAAGAAGTATTTTTGATGAAGTAGTTGAGATGTGGGAGAGTTCAAAGGGTGAAAAATAAATTTTAATGGGAGATATAGAGGGTCATTATAAAAAGGGTCTTTATATTTATAAAGGGTCATTTATAAAGAGGGTCTTTATAAAAAGACTTGGCAAAATCAGAGATAACACCCCACAGTGTTCTATTAGGCAGAAAGCATTTTTTTCCAATGAGCAACTGTCCTAAGTGCTAAGCAAGTGCCTAATTTCTGACTAATAAACTTTCTGTCCAACGTAGCCCAGGACTTTAAGGATTAAATATGTACCAACCTATCATTCACAATTTTCTGCCAATGAGTCCCAGAGTTCTCTTCAGCTTCAAGTACTACCCTTAAGTGAGTTAAGTACTCCCAAAAAGTTGGCCCCCAAAAGCTCTGTACCTGAAGTGAATACAATGTCTGTATTCATTAGGCACTCCCTCTTTTTTCCTCTAAGCACCCATTGCCAGCTGGGTTTCTGTTGAGCCTGGGCAGTGCAAAAGCAGAACCCTGGCCTCTCCAGCTCCATTCTGGACCTATTGGCCCTCAAGTTTCCTTATATTCAAAGTCTTTTCACTCAAGTGCCCAATTAGTGCTCTGGCTCCTTACCCAGGCTCACAGGCTAAAGTCTTTGAAATACAGGGAGGCTGCTCAGAAAAGAACTCTAATGTGAGACCAGATTCCCCACTCCTTGGCTGCCAAAAGCCAAACTCTCTGAGCTCTCCCTCTGAGTTGGAAAGGGGGAGAGGGTATTCTAAGAGCCAAACTCTCCAAATAAATTACAGGCTTTCACAAATTCCTGTTACTGTGAGGGAACTAACAAAAGCTCAAATGAGGGAATGATGGAGCAAGGCCAAAGAAAAGGCAAAGCTGGGTAAGGGTGGATGAGAGAGAAAGGTGAAGGGGGGTGACATGAGGGCAAAGCTGTCCCCATTTAAGAGCCCCTGCTTCAGGACAAGGTGAACAGTATGATGAAAGACTAGCAAACAGTATTAGGAGGCCACACTCTGAGGCTTGCTTAGTACCCAATTTCTTAGTACTCAGTTACTGTAGTACCCAATGCTAAGCGGAGAAAATGTCACTATGAATTGGAGTCTCTGTTGCCAGAAATATTCCTGCTTCTGCCCCATCTCCACTGTTATTTAAAGTCCCAAGAACATAGTAAAGAGACTAAACCTAGTTGTGATAAGTGAGCCTAGTAGGAATGGCATAGATAGGGCATGGGGACCATGTGGGGTTGGTGGCAGGTAGCTCAGGACTGTGCTGATGGTATGCTGGCACATCTAGCCAGGTGATCAGCACACCTTAGTAAGATGACTGAAAGCACTGGTGGAATACATTTAAAAGGATGCAAATAAAAGCACTTTAGGGATCAGCTAGGGTGCTGTAAAGAAAAAAATGCAACACTTTGGTCTTCCTTAGGGAATGAGATGGCAGGAGCCCTGCCCATCATTCTCTCTGTGGCTGACTAGAGAGTGACCTTCAACTGAGCTTCATTTTCTGTTTCTTTAGCCTTGTACAGAGCTTAGAGTTAAGTGCTAGGTAGCTATTTTTCCAGGGAATAAATGTAATGCTCTTGTTCAGGAAAGCTGATTCCAAACCTTTTTCCATATTCTGATAAACATTATATTGAGAAGCTTTTACTTCCAGCTTTCAGCCTATCTAAGTCCATTTACTTTGATAGCTACTCACCATCCACTGTGTCTAGAACTCTTCTCCAGATCTGTAACAAGCCTTTATTTAAAAATCCCATAAGTGTTTTCATATTTGTCCTGGCATTTTTTATTTTTTCTCTTCGTTAGAATGTGATAATGTTTTTCTTGGTTGGCACAGCAGTACTGGAAAACATTCTTTTCCAAGCATTCATCATCTAAACAAACCCCATTTTTAACCTTCCACACTTTGTCTTAAAACATGCC
>NW_011485832.1:11244-11861 GCF_000754665.1 Bison bison bison | reverse complement strand
GGTGGATTCATGTTGATGTATGGCAAAACCAATACAATATTGTAAAGTAATTAGCCTCTAATTAAAATAAATAAATTTAAAAAAAAAAAAAAGAATCATCAGTGCCTTTGCAGAGCCAGAACAAGAAACAAATGCTGAAATGATGAGCTACTTCCAGCCCTGAGACTGAAACTAGATAGGGCTCTGCCCTCAGCTTTGAGAACACTCTTGAGCTAAGGAGGTAGCCAGTTTAGGTAGTTCCTTTGAGTAGGCAGGTGATAGCTCTGTGTCCAGAAGCAGCTCTCCCCATACTTGCAGTCCAGTAATTAGTAAGGAAACCTTGGATGGTAAGCCTGAGACATATGACAGGGTAATCAATCAACAGAAGTCTGGCTGATAGGATCAATAATTTTTTGATCCTCAAATCTGAGATAAACACTAATGTTAGTGACACAGTTAGGGACCTCCTGCTATGGCTTCAAGGATGTTTGAAGGCCACAGTAAATCTCACTCCTGAGATTAGTCCATGTTCCTGCCTCTGAACAGGAATCTGCTGACAATCCCTAGCACTGCTGGATTCCTTATTAGAGCAGAGAGATGGGAGGTAGAGAAGATGGCAGAGGGAGGCACTGGGAAAA
>NW_011485832.1:9612-11144 GCF_000754665.1 Bison bison bison | reverse complement strand
ATGTCTTATTTTCAAAAACAAGAAAATAAAGAATCTGACTGAAAATAAGCAAAAATATTTGAACTGACAGTTTTCCAAAGAGTGGTAAACAAACACATGAAAAAAATGCTCAACATCATTAGTCATTAGGGAAATACAAGTTAAAACCTAATGAGATGCCAATACACACCCATTAAAACATGTAACATTTTTTAAATTGACCATACCAAGTGTTAGTGAGGATTTGGAACAACTGGAACTCTTGAGTTCCAGTTGAATAGTTGCTAGGACTGTAAAGTGGTGCAATAACTTTGGAAAACAGTTTAGAAATTCCTCAACTGGTTAAATATAGAGTTACAATGACTCAGCAACCCTCCAAAATGAAAGCATATGTGCACATCAAGACTTGTACATAAATATTTGTAGCAACTATATTTGTAATAGTAAAAAAACCTAGAAGCAATCATGTCCGTCAATATGTAAATAGATAAACACATTGTGGTATATCCACATCGAGAAATGGCACTCAGCAAGAAAAAGGGATGAACTACAGATATATGCAACAGGTTGGGTGAAACTCAAAACAACTGTAGTGAGCACAAGAAGGCGAATTTTAAAATGTCTACTTTTTATTCCATTTATATAAAAATATCTAGAAAATACATATTAATCCATAGTGATAGAAAGAAGAGCAATAGTTGCCTGTAGTTAGGAACAGGATTTTGGAGGATGATAGATATGCTCATTATCCTGAATATGGTAATGGATTAATGATGTATACATATATCAAAACTTCTCATTTTACACATTTTAAATGTGAGTTGTTTATTGTATGTCAATTATACCTGAAGAAAGCTATTCAAAATAAAGTAACATTTCCTTACTTTTAAAAACAGCTGCATATTTTCACAATTGAAAAATTGGAAAAACAAAGAAGGAAGGCAAAAAGAACTCCATAATCCCAATCACTTGAAGACAAGTATTTTTACCTTGATATGTATTCCTCCAGATTTTTCTATGTATATATATCTATATAATTGTTTCAAAGACAATATATATAGTACATGTGACTTATAAGCTGCTTTTAAATTTTTAAATATGTTTTGGAAACCTTTCCATGTTAATAAAATTTAACACCATCTCAAAATAAATAATGGAAGGAAAGAAGGAAGGTAAGAAGGTTGGAAAGAACAAACCAATGATACATGCAACAACATGGATGAATCTCAAAATAATTTTGTTGAGTTTTGTTGGCTTGAAACAATTTTGTTGGCTTGAAAGAAGCCAGAGCTTACCAAAAAATACATATCATATGACTCTAGCTATGCAAAACTGTAAAAACTACAGATTAATTTATAGTGAGAGAAAGCATATTAGTGGTTGCCTAGGGAAGGACAAAAAGTAGAGTGGGAGAGAGATAAAGAGACACAAGACAACTTTTGGGGGTGATGGGTATGTCCATTACTTTGATCATAGTGATGGTTTCATGAGTGTGTACACAGGTCAAAACTTGTCAAACTATATCTTTGAAATATATGCACTTTACTGTATAT
>NW_011485832.1:8856-9512 GCF_000754665.1 Bison bison bison | reverse complement strand
TAATTCTTTCTTAATAAAGCTTTTAAAAACCATTAATGGGGAAATCAAGGCTCAGAGAGGACATAAACTATTCAAGAAGACATAGTAGGTCCGTTGCTGCTGCTGCTAAGTCGCTTCAGTCGTGTCCGACTCTGTGCGACCCCATAGACGGCAGCCCACCAGGCTCCTCTGTCCCTGGGATTCTCCAGACAAGAATATTGGAGTGGGTTGCCATTTCCTTCTCCAATGCATGAAAGTGAAAGTGAAGTCGCTCAGTCGTGGCTGACTCTTAGCGACCCCATGGACTGTAGCCTACCAGCTGAGCCAGAACTAAAACCCCTATCTTTGGACTCCTAACCTAGTGCTCCTTCCACTGTACCACAATGCCCAACAGGCCTCCAATGATCTGTCCAACCACCAGGCAAAAGCAGCAGGGATCAGATGGCTGACTTTCTAATCTTTGCTTTCAAGAATCATCAGCGCCTCTATCCTGCATCGAACCTGAACTGGCGATTCGTTTCTTCTATGATATTATACATGTTTCAGTGCCATTCTCCCAAATCATCCCCCCCACCCCCACAGAGTCCAAAAGACTGTTCTATACATCAGTGTCTCTTTTGCTGTCTCACATACAGGGTTATCATTACCATCTTTCTAAATTCCATATATAGGGATGG
>NW_011485832.1:4774-5531 GCF_000754665.1 Bison bison bison | reverse complement strand
TGGGCTTCATACCAGAGCCTGAAGTGGCTATGAAGCAATTCAAGCCAAAGGTCTAGCCAATCCAAGTAGGAAGTTAATACACATATAAAGGGAGCTTGTCCAGTGATCCCAAATACCAGCCTGAGGACCATACTTGTCTGGCTGCATATAGCACCACCTAGGTAATTCAAGGGCACTGTCGAGTTTGGGAAGCTCTGGATTGGCTCAACTAGTAGTGTTCAGTGTCAGGGACCACATTGTGGGAAATGGTCAGAAGGACAACTTGGCAGGAGCTGTCATTCAGAAAACATCTCCAATGTAGACCCTATTAATCTTGTAATTGTCTTGTGAATGACATACATTGATTGCCTTGTATTTATGTGATGCATGTTGAAATGTTAGTTGTTAAAGGTAAATATTTCAAAACTTAGACAATTTCTGATAGCATATTTTGACAATTCCTTGTTTAAGAGTACCCAGAGACCCTCACAGGATGGATGTCTTGAACATTTCTCCAGCCCTGAGTGTGGAGAGCTTTGAATGGCAGGGTTGGGAAAAGGACCTGAATCTTTAGGTAAAGGAGACCCCTCACACAGTTGAAGTGAAATGTTCAAAAGATAACTGTGGTAAAGTAATTAGCTTCCAATTAAAACAAATAAATTAATTTAAAAAAGATAACTGTGGTCATTGTGGCCATAAGAGTATGGAGGAAGGATTGGAAACCACCACTGATGAGGCCAATGTCAGAATTTTTTAGGGATGGTAGGAAGGAGCTTAA
>NW_011485832.1:0-370 GCF_000754665.1 Bison bison bison | reverse complement strand
ATAAACAAATGGGACCTAATTAAACCTAAAAGCTTTTGCACAAAGAAGGAAACTATAAGCAAGGTAAAAAGGCAGCCTTCAGAATGGGAAAAAATTAACAGCAAATGAAGCAACTGACAAAGAATTAATGTCAAAAACACACAAGCAGCTCATGCAGCTCCATACCAGAAAAATGAAAAACCCAATCAAAAAGTGGGCCAAAGAATGAAACAGACATTTCTCCAAAGAAGACATATAGATGGCCAATAAACACATGAAAAGATCCTCAACATCATTCATTATTCAGTTTAGTTCAGTTGCTCAGTCGTGTCCGACTGTTTGCGACCCCATGAATTGCAGCATGCCAGGCCTCCCTGTCCATCACCAACTC
>NW_011485831.1:26088-26644 GCF_000754665.1 Bison bison bison | reverse complement strand
CTCCTGCATTGGGAGTCAGGTTCTTTACCACTAGCATCACCTGCAGAGATTATATTTTTTTAATGGGTGCTTAATACTGGCTTTTAATAGATTTCCTTCCTTACATTATAGAGCTTCCCAGGTGGCTCAGTGGTAAAGAATCTGCCTGCCAATGCAGGAGCCACAGGAGACATGGGTTCAATCCCTGGGTTAGGAAGATCCCTTGGAAAAGGAAATGGCAACCAACTCCAGTATTCTTGCCTGGGAAATCCTGTGGCCAGCTGAGCCTGATGGGCTATAGCCCATGGGGTCACAAAGAGTCAGATATGACTGAGTGACTATGCATACACTGTACAGTGGCCCACATCACCATCTCTGTTGTATTGTAGTTAGGGGTACACATGTGTGTCTTGCCAACTGGTCTGTGAACTCTGCAAGGGCAAAGGCAAGGTCTAATTCATCTCTGCCACTGCCCCATCCCTAGCACAGTGCCTCATACATAGTAAGTCCTCAGTAAATAATTGTGGAACTGAGTTGAAGGAATTGCTGCACGCTTTTGCTCTGCAAGGAACAGAGG
>NW_011485831.1:21329-22901 GCF_000754665.1 Bison bison bison | reverse complement strand
TGGGGCTTCCCTGGCGGCTCGGTGGTAAAGAATCTGCCTGCCAGTGCAGGAGATTTCATCTCTGTGGATTTGATCCCTGTGTCAGGAAGATACCCTGGAGAAGGGAATGGCAACCCACTCCAATATCTTGCCTGAAGAATTCCATGGACAGAGGAGTCTGGTGGGCTACAGTCCATGGGGTCACAAAGAGTCAGACAACTGAGGGACTAACACTTTCATATATAATTATGATATATACCAGAAATTAACACAACATTGTAAATCAAGTATATCTCAATAAAAACATAAATAATATATAGCAGAAGCAGAACAAAGCTGTGCTTAAATGATTTTTGTTGTTGTTTAGTCATTAAGTCATGTCTTTGCGACCCCATGGAATGTAGGCCACCAGGGCCCTATGTCCATGGGCTATCCCAGGCAAAAATACTGGAATGAGTTGCCATTTCCTCCTCCAAGGGATCTTCCCGACCCAGGGATCAAACCTGCATCTCCTGCATTGGCAGGCAGATTCTTTATCACTGAGCCACCAGGGAAGCCTGCTTAAATGATACCAAATACCTCAGTTAATTATTAATAGTTTCTCACTCCCTTTCTCAACTGATTGATATAGCCTTTGCTCAGATATAATTTATATTCAGGCCACCTAAGGAGAAAGTGAAATAGATGGCCTTTTTGTGGTTTCTCTTGCCCAATGTCATTCTTGTTTAAAACTCAATTATCTTTACCAAATCTCGGTACTTTCCCAATTTGTAGATCATTTTTTTTTTGCTTCCTAACAGAAATCATAGAAAGAATTAAGAAGCCTCCTCCAGTGTACAGACCAGTGGTTCTTCCTGAGCATGCACCCCCAGAATGTCTCCAGCTGATGAAGCAGTGCTGGGCTGAGGCTGCAGAACAACGACCAACATTTGATGAAATATTTAACCAGGTAAGGACTCTGTGAAGCTTAGCACTGCCCAGAAGCCATCCTGAAGCCAGCCTACCAAAACGAACTTCTTGGGTTCTCATTATACTGTGGAAGGACCCTCTCGCAAGAGAAGAAGGCATTCATCATGGGGATGAAGCACGGAACTGGCTATTTGAAGGCCCTTTGGTGCTGGATCATCTCCAGTACATCCCCCAAGAGAATTAGGATTCGTTTTGGTCTCTCCTATATCTGAACCTCTGCTCCATACCATCCACAATCTGACCTAACTGACCTTTCAAAGATGAACTTGAACCACTAAGCATTTGCAAGGCAATGTCGTTGAGACCATTAGTAGAAGGAGTAGGTGGATCCTGGAATAAATGGGGACCCTCATAGAGCCCTGTTTGCTTTGGAAACTCCAGAGAACTCTGATGTGTATCTCGTTTAAGTGAAGCCAGATTGTTTTTGGAGGGTATGGAAAAATATGAGGAGTTTGAAAGGGTTTTCAAGATGGAAGGAAGTGCAAATATGGAGTACAAAAGCAGGAGATTCCTTTGGTTCCTAGGGAACTACTTGAGGCAATAAGCCCTGTGTGCTCAGTCATTTCTGACTCTTTGCGACCCCATGGACTGTCACCTGCCAGGCTCCTCTGTCCATGGAATCTG
>NW_011485831.1:17166-19400 GCF_000754665.1 Bison bison bison | reverse complement strand
GAAGGAAATGGCAACCCACTCCAGCCTTCTTGCCTGGAGAATTCCATAGACAGAGGAGCCTGCAGGGCTACAATCCATGGGATCACAAAGAGTCAAACATGACTGGGCTACTAACAAATATAGAAAAAAAAATGTATATCTTGGGTCACATTTAAGAGGTCAAGGAACCTCCAGCTGACCAAGAACTGGTAACGTGGTGGCATTAGAAGACAAGTATAGTTTTGTAGGTTGATGATCTAGAAGAGTGAAAGAGCCCTCCTCTTTCTCTTATCCCACTTCACGACTAGCCTGAGCTCCAGACCAAATCCTCTTGCCTTTGAAGTGGCTACTGCTTCAAAGTGTTAGCATCTCAGAACTGAAGGATACTGACCAGAGAGCACCTTTGCTTAGACTTGAAAGAACCAGAAGGGTAGCGGAAGAACTACTCAGGGAAAAAGAGCCTTGTGAATGCGCCAGGATGAAAAGAGTGAGAAGTGACTTTCCCTATTTATACCTGGCTTTACCTCTCTTGCCCTGGCGTTTTAGAGGAAGGGTGATAAAGGGTCTTGCTCCACCACCTCTAAGCTTAAGGAGTAAGGATTCTCTGGCTCTCTTTCTGCTTTACTTCCAGTTTAAAACTTTCAATAAAGGGAAGAAGACTAATATTATTGACTCTATGCTTCGGATGCTGGAGCAATATTCTAGCAACTTGGAAGATTTGATCCAGGAGCGAACTGAAGAGCTGGAAATTGAAAAACAGAAAACGGAAAAGCTCCTAACACAGATGCTCCCACCGTATGTGTGAACACCTGAGGAGTGTGAATGCTTGTAACTGTGTTCTATTAAAAATAGAAAAAAAAAGTGCTCATCAGCTAACTGCTCCCTCCCTGTGTCCTGTACCCTCTCTACTCCCAGTAGGTTTGAGTCACACCTTCAAATCAAAGAATTGGAAAACCCAGGGAGCAGAGCACACTTCCTAATTTTCCACTTCTTGTGGATCATGCTAGTCATTTACATTTTTGATGCCTTGGTTTTTCTATTTGTCACTTCATGACTTTGCCTGGAAGTTGACCAATTAAAAGGAGACAGTTTTTTGAGCTCCTAGAGGAAAGTAGCTGGGTTGTTTTTCTAGGCTTTTCCTTCCTTAGAGTGAGAGCCTTATGTGTTGCTACCGTTTCCAAATTTTTCAAGTCCCCTTATCATGATCTGCTAGGAGATAATCAGGGAAGTTAGTTTCCTGCAAAGGCAACCTCCTGGGAACATTTTGTGCCCCCAGGTAGGGTGGAGTGGGTGGGTCGGGGGAAGCAGAGAAAGAAGGATAGAGAGTTGGAAAAAGTCCACAAAGGAACAAACCAGGACTCTGCTCAATGATGTATTCCAGCACCTGGCACATTGCCTGGCACATTGTAAGCACTCAATATCTGTTTGTAAAATAAACAAAAGAATGAGTGTTTGCATCCCAGTGACATTTTCTTCCTTCTTACCTACATGGCAGTGAATTTTGGAGAAATTGTGTTCTAGCAGATGTGGCCTGGAGGGAAGCCTGTGTCCTCTGAGGAATGTCTGTGTCTGCTTTTCAGATCAGTTGCTGAATCTCTCAAAAAGGGCTGCACAGTCGAACCGGAGGGCTTTGACTTGGTCACCTTGTACTTCAGCGACATTGTGGGCTTCACTACCATCTCAGCCATGAGTGAGCCCATTGAGGTGGTGGATCTTCTCAATGACCTGTACACCCTCTTTGATGCCATCATTGGCAGTCATGATGTCTACAAGGTACGTCACTTAGCAAGACAATATGTTCCAGAGAGCAATTTTGATATGAGGCCCACCTGTGTGTACTCCAAAATTGAAGGAAGGATGCAATTGTATCAAATGCTGTTATTTAGGAATTAAAATTTAAATAGTATACCACTTCCATTGGTCTCCCTTTGAAAACAAAGGCCAAATAAAATTCATATAATGTCACATTTTTCAAAATAACAAGCTCAACATGGCAAGAGATTGCTGGTCAGATTTCTTTTGAGCTGTTTTCTAGAACTGGGACTAAGAAGAGGTTGAGACCAAAAAGTATTATTGTTCTTCAGTTTCCAAGTACCCACAGGGCAGGCACGGAAGGGCATACAGAAGTGATAGTGTTTGGCCCATAGTTGATGACTAAGTTCATCTTGGGAAAATTTGTGTGTATATAATACATGGTGTTAAAATTTGGTTCCCTCCTTTAGGTACTGTTTTTATACAGGAGGAAACTCGACTTT
>NW_011485831.1:16074-16879 GCF_000754665.1 Bison bison bison | reverse complement strand
GAACAGATGACTATATTCACTCATTTCGGTGCCATGCTTCTTTCCCCTTGATTGTATGTGTTGCCCTGTCTCTAGGCAGAAAAATGACTAAAAATCTCATAGCAGTGTAGGAACATGTCCATGTTGTCTGCAACATCGAAATTTGTTTTAGTGATGGAAAAAGATGCCCCAGGCATCCCACACTTTAGACAGCTCCTCTGTCCCAGGAAACCAGCTGAAGCTGGAGAATGAGTAGCTCCATTCATTGGATCCTTCACAGTAGCCTGAAAGGTTCCAATTCTCAAATCACACACAGGGCAGTGTGTCTATCTCAGATTAGACAGGGCTCTTTCAGGTTAAGTAGAGAGCCTCAGGGCTAGGCCAAGCTGCCTAAATAGGGCTCAGAAACAGGCATCATGCCTGTCAATCAGCAGAAGCTGCAAACTAATCAAGAAGCACACATGGAAACCATGGTGCAGGAAAAATCCATGGAATCAGACTACCCGTCTTGTTGAATTCAAGCAGCCTGAAGAGAAAAACAAATCACTGAAAGCTAATTCAGTTGAAATTAAAATCAAAGATGATTCAGTGTGGGCAGTAACACAGCCACGAGTTTAATCAATCCAGCTGATATTGTTCAGACAATTGTTGGGGGTCTTGGGAATGAGGCTGTTAGGTATTTTGATACTTCATGGCTGCAATAGGAAGGTAGCAGGCTGTTTTCAGGACAGAGTAGGGCTATATGAATCCAAAAATTACATCTAAGTATTCAGTCCTTTTTAAAAAAAACAACACAGTACAGAGGAAATAAAAATTGAACCAGTGG
>NW_011485831.1:13836-15974 GCF_000754665.1 Bison bison bison | reverse complement strand
AATGAGAAGGCTGCTGCAGAATCATGAAGTTGGTGATTTGTTCTCAGTTTCAGTTCCTACTACCACCCCATCTTAACCAGACCTTTTCTATGCCTCATCTACCCTTTCTGTGTCCTTATTCTGGTTTATGCAACCCATATTCCCCACATCAGTGTCACACCAAGGCCAAGAAGCACCCATGTTCCCTGTCCTTCTAATTTTCTCATCCATATCCATGGGGTCTCCTGGGTGACTGACTCGGTAAAGCTGAAGGATCAACCACCAGTCAATGATAATAGCCAGCCAGTGAGTTTCTCCCTCCCGTACATATAGTATTTGCATTGTACCATTGCCTTCTTCTGTGTGAACAGGCATGCTTATTTATCTGAGAGCAGGAATCCTTTTCTCAAATTGTATCAGGTAAGAGAGGCCCTGAATGGAAGTATCCTGAGGTACAAAGCCCCATAGGTGCTAAAGATCACTATAGAAAGTCATAATGTGGAGCCTATTGCCAAGTACTAAATTTTATCTGGAACTGAGTCATAGGCACAGTCCTATGGTTTATTTCAAGACATGTCAGTTTGGCTATGATGATGATGATGGTGATGATGATGATGGTAATGACTGGCACTTATCATCCCCCAGGCAGGTTTTAATTGCTTTGACATTTATTAAGTTATTTTGTCCTTAAAACACTCTATGAGGTGGGTGCTCTCATTATCCCTATTTTACAGATAAGGATACTAAAGCACAGAGTGGAAAAGTTATGTGACTACGGCCACACAGTTTGTAAAATGTGCATCTGGGATTCTAAACAAGGCTGTGTGACTTCAGAGTTTCATGCTCTTAACCATGGCGCCCTGTGAGTGCAGTTATTTAGGAGAACATAGATTTTTGGGGCCATTTAAGAAAAATTATTTATTTTAATTAAAGGATAATTGCTTTACAACATTGTGTTGGTTTCTGCCATACATCAACGTGAATTAGCCATAGGTATGCCCCTTCCATCTTCAACCTCCCTCAGACCTCCCACCTCATCCCACCCCTCTAGGTTGTTAAAGAACCCTGGGTTAAGTTCCCTGAGTCATACAGCAAATTCCCATTGGCTATCTATTTGCCATATGTTAGTGTGTATGTTTCCATGTTGCTCTCTCCATTTGCCCCACCCTCTCCTGCCCGCCGTGTGTCCACAAGTCTATTTTCTATGCCTGCGTCTCCATTGCTGCCCTGCAAGTAGGCTCATCAGTGCCTTCTTTCTAGATTCCATAGATATATATGTCAAGATATGATATTTGTTTTTCTTTCTGACTTACTTCACTCTGTGCAATAGGCTCTAGGTTGATCCGCCTTACTAGAACTGACTTAAATGTGTTCCTTTTTATGACTGAGTAATAGTCCATTGTATATGTGTACCACAGCTTCTTTATCCACTCATCTGTCGATGGGCATCTAGGTTGCTTCCATGTTCTAGCTATTGTAAATAGTGCTGCAGTGAACACTGGGGTACATGTGTCTTTTTCAGTTTTGTTTTCCTCAGGGTATATGCTTAGTAGTGGGATTGCTGGGTCATATGGTAGTTTTATTCCTAGTTTTTAAGGGAATCTAGGAGAATATAAAGTTTTAACTGAATGGAAACTTGTACTAGCAGAGTCTGACTGGCACATTTCATAGACGTCCCTTCAGCTTACTTATCTTTTGGATTTACTTGCAAAGCCTCACCTTACTAGTCACTAGAAAGAGTGGATACACTTCTGTGGGGAAGATGAGGATCACAGAGTCACCTTTATTCACGGGTGTCCAGCTCTAACTGCCACCTGCAAAGCAGTGGAGGGCTAGTACTGCTGCTCCTTAGAGAGGTAGTGCTAGGACAGGGAGCCGGTGGGAGAAGACAGTTCTCACACCCGAGGAAGCTGCAAAACTGTCATATTAGCAAGGTAAAGCAGAAGGAACAGACTGTTTCACTTCCTTCCTTTCCTTTTCCCTATATTTGCCTTAAAGCTACCCTAGCTCTTTGACCCCAAATGGTCTAGAGAAATGCTTTCTGGGAAAGCACCTTCTCCAAGGGTGCTCCCCAATGAATATCCATGGACAGTCCCATACATTTCCCCTTTCCCTTGCCCCAGGAATTATTTGGAGCCAGATAGTTCACTAGGGCCAGA
>NW_011485831.1:13182-13736 GCF_000754665.1 Bison bison bison | reverse complement strand
GAGGCATGCAGCTGAGATTGCAAACATGTCCCTAGACATCCTCAGCTCTGTGGGTACCTTCAAGATGCGGCACATGCCAGAGGTGCCGGTCCGGATTCGAATAGGCCTGCACTCAGGTAACAACCAGCAGCTAAAGTGGGAGAAAACATTATGCACTTCAAGGGAAGGCTGGAAACAGAAGGAAGAGGGTAGCTCTTCCCTGATTATTGGCAGCTGGATTATCCAGGTGTCTAGTGCTGCATCATTCCTTTTCGTCTCCCCATTTCCTCTCCTTCCAGCACCTGCCCTACCCCAGTGGGCAGCAGCTCTTGTTCTAAGTACCAAACCTTTCCAGTCCACCTTTCTTGTTAGAGCCAACATCTCTGTGTTTATGATACAAGACCAGCCTGCGTATGTAGTATTTAAAGGATCGTTCCTTTAATTCGTTGAAGTCTCAACTCCTGGAGTATTTCTTCTCCCACCTTCCTCCTCACTTGCTTGAACATCTTCAGGATGCCCCTCATTGTACCCTTTCCATCTGTCTTTATACATTCCCAGGTATCTACTCAGGTCTC
>NW_011485831.1:12825-13082 GCF_000754665.1 Bison bison bison | reverse complement strand
GATTCTACTGTGCAGCCAGGCCTGTGAAACACTGAGAGTCTCTTTCTGACTTCCTCACTTTACAAGAAGAACACTTAGCGTCCATCATACCCTTTAACTGTATGAAAGGTCACACGTGCACTCATATATGCATGCTCACACACACACACACACACACACACACACAGACACACACATTATTTACTTGCTAATTCTATTTCCCCTGATTTCCAGGTAGAGACTATTGGAGATGCTTACATGGTGGCCTCAGGCCTAAG
>NW_011485831.1:12090-12334 GCF_000754665.1 Bison bison bison | reverse complement strand
CTCAGGTCTCTCATCTACTAGCTTCTACTCACCTCCTGTTTATCTTTGCTCTTCTAGCCCCCTTTTCTTCTCCCATCATTTTCATCCCTTTCCTACCAAATTTTGTAGAAGGATGATTGACGTTTATCACACCATTTCTTCACTGTCCACTCCCTCTTTAGCCCCTTTGCCATCTGGCTTCAGCCCTCATCACTTTTCCCAGTCCTAGTCTGCCCCTGTCTCTGCAGCACTTGGTATTCTTGAC
>NW_011485831.1:10071-11990 GCF_000754665.1 Bison bison bison | reverse complement strand
TTGTGTCCGACTCTTTGCAACCCCAGGGACTGTAGCCCGCCAGGTTCCTCTGTCCATGGAATATTCCAGACAAGAATACTGGAATGGGTTGCCATTTCCTTCTCCAGGGGATCTTCTGCATCCAGGGATCCAACCTGCATCCTTTGTACTTCTGCATTGGCAGGCAGATTCTTTACCACTGTGCCACCTGGGAAGCCTTCTGTCTTTATCTATATTGATATGCTCCAGGGTTCTGTCCTTCATCCACTGTTTCTCTCCCCTACTGTGCTCTTCTGGGTGATCTCATCCATATCTGTGGTTTAACTACCACTTGTGTACTGATGACTTTCAACTCTACAACTTCAACACCTGTCTTCTTCCTTAAGCTTCAGCCCTGTATATCAGACTTACTGCTGACATTTCCATTTGAATGTTCCACACAGACATCAGACCAACACATCCAAAACAGAGTGACTTTCTACCCATATAAATGATCTCTTCTTCCTGTATTTATTTTCTATTTAAGTTGGTGTCACTACCATTCACCTAGTTATTCCAGTTCGTCTTGAGAGTCATCCTCCTTGACTCTGCCCTCACCCTGATCTTCACCATTTAGCCAATTACTAAGTCTTACCTTTTCAATATTTACATTCAATATTTCCATTTTACCTTTTCAATATTTCTTGATTCTGTCTTGTCTCTTCTTGTCTCTCACTACTCAAGTCTAGGCCACCAGCATCTCTTGCCTGGATCACTGCCATAGTATCTTCTTGCTTCCACTCTTGCTTCTTTCTGTCCATCCTTTTCATAGTTATCATCACAATCTGTCTTTGCTTGCTAGCTTATTATACTATAAGCTCCTTGATGGCAGGCACCAGATCTTACTCATGTTTATATCCCAAATGCTTAGCATATAGGTGATTTTCATTACTTTTCTTTTAAACAGGAGCCTTCGTCTCTCATTGCTGCTTCAGTTTCACATCAACAACTCCCCTTGGCACAACTCTTCTTGGATGATTTACCATTACTTCAAATCTTGCATTTCTAAAACTTCAAGTCATCTTTTCCCACAAACCAGCGTAAGTTCCCAGGCCCACATGCTAATTTTCTCATGGTTGTCAATCAGCCAGTCAACATGTCTGTTGGTTCTCCTTCCCTAATGTCTCTCTTTTATTACTCCTTTTTGCCCTCTATCATCACCTCCTTTCCAGTACTTACAACTTTGTGCTTGAGTTACTGTAATAGTCACTTAACTGTTTTCCCTGGTTTTACTTTCTCCCCTTTCAGTGCATTCTATACACTGATGCGAGAAAAAAAGAAAAAGAAATTTCATTATGTAATTCCCTGCTCAAAATTCTCTAGTGGTTCAAGGTCCACCATCTTGTACAACCCAATAGCCAATCTTGTCTCTAGTTTCTCCCCAGGCACCTGAACTAAGCAGACTGCTTTCTATAAGAGCTTCCCAAAATTCCAAACTCGAGCCCAACCACAAACCTTTGATTTTTGTCCCTTTTCTCCTACTCAAATCCAACTCACTCATCAAGATCTAAATCAAATCCTACCTTCTCCATTGGATCTTTTTGGACTGAACCAAGCCTTAATAAGCAACCCCTCTCCTATTTTCTAAACTATTAGAGCACTTCTGCCTGTACCATTTATCTTGCCTCAACCATATATTGTCTTGGATTGTTGCTTAATTGCTTCTGGTTTGGTAGTCTCCTCTCTTCAATTAAGCTCTAAATTCCTACAGAACTGAGGCTATATGATACATTTCTTTTTTATTCCCCTTGGTGCCTAGTTCGGTGCTCAGTGAATGCTTCTTAATGGGTGAGACATGAATTATAATACGAAACATAACTTTTGTAGTTTTCTTTTTAACTTTTATTCTTACAAATGAATGTTCAGAAGGAATTTTTTAGAGCAAAAATAATTATTTTGTG
>NW_011485831.1:8537-9971 GCF_000754665.1 Bison bison bison | reverse complement strand
TCCGACTCTATGGGACCCCATGGACTTAGCCCGCCAGGCTCCTCTGTCCATGTGGATTCTCCAGGCAAGAATACTGGAGTGAGTTGCCATGCCCTCCTCCAGGGGATCTTCCCAACCCAGGTCTCTCGAATTGCAGGCAGATTCTTTACCATCTGAGCGACCAGGGAAGCCTTCTCTAACTCAGGAAACAGCAAAAAGATAATGCTGAACAATTTTCACTTAGAACAGAGACCAGAAAGGTGAAGTTGGAGACATTTCTAGATCTTTTTGAACTAGATTTTCAGTATGGTTGCTGAAATTTCTTTCAAGTAATGTTCATTCTCTGAACACTTAGCATGGTTGTATTAAAATGTAAAAGCAAAAACCATTCTTAGGGCAAATAGAAAATATTCTCAGATTATCTGTATATACTACCCTTCTGGAGAAGGAAATGGCAACCCACTCCAGTATTCTTGCCTGAAGAATCCCATGGATGGAGGAGCTTGGTAGGCTACAGTCCACGGGGTCGCAGAGTCGGACACGACTGAGTGACTTCACTTTTCACTTTCCATGCTCCTAACACAAATGATTGAATGTCAACTATACTTCTTTTCAGATTTTCCAACTGTCTTAGCAATAATTCTCTTTATAGACACAATTTGGGAGACAGATAGCCCCCTGGATACCTCCTTCCAACCCTAAGGCACAATAAAGACTCACATTTTTCCCTTGAAACAAACATGCTTGGATCCTGAATCCCTGCCCAGGCTTTCCTGATTGGGTTTAATGCTTGGTTGTCCCTACTGACAGATATAAGCATCTTGGGTGTAACTGTTACTTGGAACAAAGGCATCAATCAGAAGGGTAATCATTTCTGCATTGTCATAAATTTGTTTTCTTGTAGGGCAAAGAATGCATTACTCACCAAAAGACTTCCTTCAGAGTCCCAGAGCTATTTACTGGCAACTTTATTCTTTCATGTAGCTACATTCCTTCCCTTGGCAGTGTCCCTCTATTAGCATTGGAGTCATACCTGTTGACTATAATCCTGATTACCTGTGTTCCTCTATAGGGCCGGTTGTTGCTGGAGTGGTGGGCCTCACTATGCCCAGATACTGCTTGTTTGGAGATACTGTGAACACAGCTTCTCGGATGGAATCAACAGGGTTACGTGAGTACCTCTAGAGGGATGAATGGGATGGTAATCTCCTGCTACTGGGAAAGTGATTCTTCCTCAAGAGAGGGGAAACAAAGCAGAGAGATGTTTGAATGTTTCAAAGAATTATTAAAAGGTAATTTGAGAATCTTAAGGGGATGTAACACACAGGTTTTTGTCTCTAATGGCAAACCAGTAGGGGGTGATGTTGGACTGAGCATGCACCTTTCTTGTTTTAGAAATTAAGCTGTAGCTAGGTGACACTGAAACAGCCAGAAATTTGATCAAAACAACAACAA
>NW_011485831.1:6392-8099 GCF_000754665.1 Bison bison bison | reverse complement strand
TTAAATTTATTTACTTTAATTGGAGGCTAATTACTTTACAATATTGTATTGGTTTTGCCATACATCAACATTGTTTTTTCAACTAGTTTGTAGAGACACACCCAGAGTCAACTACCTCCCAACCAGCTGATGTTTCCTGCTTTAGTCCTCTTTTGAACTAGTTAGGACCCCAGGAGTTCTGGCTTCATCAAAGCAGCCTCAATTTAGCTAGCAATAATGCTTAAATCTGAGGAGCTTAGAATTCTGAAATAATTTCAACTTGCCTGTATATAAAACTCTTAGCTTCTATCAAACCAGGTATGGTATCAAAGATGCCATTTCTCCCCCATTGCTTTGAGAAGAAAACTATACAAACCATTATGCTATTTGTCTGTGGCTGGCAACACTTTCTTGTTTATTTCCTATCACTCCTAAGGCAATGTCAGAATCACAATGTGCTTTACCTATATCATAGTTAGACAAAGTGATTTATTCAAGCTAGTATAAAAAAACAGAGACAACAATAGATTTTATATACAGTTTTCATGGATTACATATTAGAAAAAATCACTTAAGCCCTTAGCAGCCCTGGCTCTGACAGCTACTAAGCAAGACAAGCTCTTCTCAAACTTCAGCAGTGTATGCAACCTAGTCCCTGATGATACGGTAGCCTATATCACAGTGGGTGGTGCCCTGTCTGACCCCACGTCTCATCACTCATGTGCCGAAACAGACTTGTACAATAGGTCCAGTCTTAGTCAATCTAGCCCGTGCAGCCATGATAAAGGAGGCAGCACGGAACTTAGAAGCTGTTGTCAGAATAAATTTTCTGACATCTGGCAAAGTCTTCAAATGTCGCAGACATGGCAGAGGCCATGGGAGTAGTCATCCAGGAACTGCTGCATGCATGTAACTTTGCTCTGGAAGTGCAACCCAGGAGGAAGTGAAACTGGCACAGTACGCTGGACTGATGTAAGCCTGTAGAACAGTGAAGTCATATTCTGGTCTGCACTAGGGAAGCTCCACACATTTCATGTTGGAAATACAGAACTGAGAGTGGAAAGTAGATTTTCAGATTCAGTCAGCACCTTGTCCAGTGATCAGATGGGAAGTAGAAAATGGAATGAATCATGCACAGCAGATGTATATGAAGCACTGACTCTGTAAGGAAGGCATTGTGAGGGATATAGAGAAGTATACATATGTAGTCCCTGTACTACAGAAACTGGTTAGAGTGCTTTTCTGGAAGCTAATGACTGTGACTGAAACATGACATTAAGTGCTACTCCTGACTGAAGACCTGTAAAGAGGTAGCTTCTAAGTTCGTGTTGGATATGAGATTAGGACGCATCATAGGTCTATTTAAAAAAAAATCAGTTTCATCAACACCTCTTTTATGCTCAGTTGAATCTACTGATTCTGAAATGGAAGTGAGTAGTGACCCAGCCCTGGAGTGATCTTCCTTGCCACATGACTGGATGGTGGTTGAAATCAGCTATCTTTCTGTGTTGAACTGTGTGTTCCCCATCAGTAGGATTATTCTATTGCGATATTCCCTCATGACTAGATGCTAGTGGAATGTCACATATAGTGCTAGCTAGGGACACACTAGGTGACTTTTAAGAACCATTTGGAGTGGAGGTTTGGGGATGGCCATGAAGTAGTGATGAAGACACAAATGACAATACTGAGCTGTCAAGAGAAGGAAAGTCATTGAAGAAGACAGCA
>NW_011485831.1:5460-6292 GCF_000754665.1 Bison bison bison | reverse complement strand
ACCTCAGTTAAATGATTGCTCTTCACCAAAGAATTACACTTAATTTCTGAATAGACGTTGTAGTCATAGTTCCCCAGTCTCTTATCCTAAGTTGGTATTAGTTGGAAAATCATTCATTCATGTGTGTACACAGCTAGAGGCATCTGCCAAAAAGACAGCTATGGATGTAGTCACCACACAATGTTGGCAGAGGTCTTGGGACATTTCTCATTGATGTCTCATTTTAAGTACAGCAGTGTTGAAAGGTAGTTGGATGGATGTGTATGGAAAAGATACCCTTTTGTCTCTTAAGTATGATATGCCAACCTTGAGGGTTCAGCCCCAGCAGCAGCCTGTGAGACTGTAACTCCCCTCAGAGGAGGTAACGTTTCAGCTGAGGGCAAGTAGTGGTTGCTGTTTTCTTCATCTCAATCATTTCTATTGCATGGTCTTTAATCTGAGATAGTGTCTAGGAGGCTGATAGGTGCTATAGCTAATGCTTTATTTGGGCCTGGTGAGGAAGACCATTCCTTCCCCTTACCTCCTCCTGTGAAACCCTAACTAAAGCGTACTCTCTCTCTCAGGGAATTTGCTTAGGGTCTCGTCCATTTAGAAGTGGGAGCATTTATAACATTAATATCCTCTCACTGATTTTACCTGAAAGGACCCAAAGTCATGCCTCTCTTGCTTTTACAGCTTATCGCATTCATGTCAGTCATAGCACAGTGACAATTCTTCGAACCCTGGGTGAAGGCTATGAAGTGGAGCTTCGAGGAAGAACAGAGCTCAAGGTATAATGTCCTTTTGTTTTCTGAGTCAAACCACTTGGACACACCTGCTTCTGGAGAGGTCA
>NW_011485831.1:4563-5360 GCF_000754665.1 Bison bison bison | reverse complement strand
TCATCTCTTTAAAATATGGCTGCAGTGAGAAGTATCGTTAAAATTCCCTCTGCATTTTTCAGACTGTGAGTTGCATTTTTCTCTCTTAAAAAATTGCCCAGAATTTTGCAGTATTATTTACATTGTCTAACTTCCATCTCATTTAATATCTGGCAGTGCCAGGTGTTGTTCAATAAACTACACTACTGGAGAGTTTGGATTTTCTGTCCATTGGCTTGGTGGCCCTCCTTTTGCATTTTTCATCCACAACATTGATCCCCTGTGTACAGAGAAGCTTTATCTATTTCCCCAAGGACCAAGAAGAATGAAGCCAGTTCTGATGAAAGACAAACAGCACCTTTTCTTTGTGAGGACTATCACTTGATCTAGGATTCAGGATTAGACTAATATCTCTTTTTCTTTTTCACCATTTCCACTGGATTCTTTTCATCTTCCTCTGGATGGCCCTAGGGCCCCAGGTGGTCCCAACTGTAAGAGACTCTAGAGATTTGATCATTTAACTCCTTCAAATTTCAGATGAAGAGCCAAGGCCCAAAATGGTAAAATAATTTGATCAGGGTTACATAGTCAATTGATAGGCAGAGTCAAGCCATAACCCAGGAAGCCTGACTTCTCCTTCATTAATAACAATGTTTATTTATTTATTTTTGTCTGTGCTAGGTCTTTGTCACTTTCTCTAGTTGTGGCGAGTTGGGGCTACTCTTCATTGCAGCATGTGGGCTTTTCATTTCAGTGGCTCCTCTTGTGTAGCATGGGGTCTAGGGCATGTGGGGTCAGTAGTTGAGGCTCCCCAGCTC
>NW_011485831.1:2402-2858 GCF_000754665.1 Bison bison bison | reverse complement strand
CCTATGTTACTAGACACAAATTCCCTCATTTAAGAGAGAACTTAAGGACTGAAGAGGTACCACTTTATGCAACTGAAAAGGAAAAATATGCCTTCACCGCCTCCCCCCCGCCAATTTTTATCGCCTCCCCCCATACTGGTTAGGAGTAATCACAACTTTGGGTGGTTCATAGACAAAAGCAGGACTACTTCAAAAGGGCCCTTTGCAACTTCATAGTTTCCCCTATCCCAGGGAATGTGGAGGAAGATGCAGCGAGAGGCTGCCCCCTAAGGCCAGCCACATCAGGCCTTGGTTATTGGATTATCAGGGGCTTCCTGAGGAAGAGAGATTGAGAGGGAGATACTGAGAGAGAAGAAGTGAGAGTGCCCCAGGGGAAAGGAAGGGCCAGTGAGAAGAAAGATAAGGATGGGAAGTAAGACCCAAAGGAAGGAAGGAAGAAGAGGGGAGATATTTTCT
>NW_011485831.1:2128-2302 GCF_000754665.1 Bison bison bison | reverse complement strand
CTGTCTCTGAGCCTCCACCTCCCCACCAGGGAAAGATATTGACTATCACCTAGTAGGGACTGGGGGACAGAGGATTCCTTGTCCCTTGAGGATATGCAATATATTTCAGCATACTTCAGAAACTCTGTTTCAACATTTCCACCCCTCATCCACTCTGTGCTGCTGGAAAGCATG
>NW_011485831.1:1780-2028 GCF_000754665.1 Bison bison bison | reverse complement strand
CCAGGGTCTCCTGCATTGCAGGCAGATTCTTTACCAGCTGAGCTACCACACTGGCACAAAAATCATCAGTGCTTAACTGGCTATTTCTGTTTTTTTGCAGTATTTTTCTCCAAGTAGCCTGGTGATAAATCATCTTATTACCTCTTCTCTTACATGAATGAGTTCTGCTTCACTTATCATTTTTCTGACAAGTTTGAAGCTCCTTGCTGAGACTTTGTATATGTCTAGGCTTATCACATGCTTTTGCC
>NW_011485831.1:612-1068 GCF_000754665.1 Bison bison bison | reverse complement strand
CAAGTTGCTCACTTCTTCTGGTCCCAAATAGTTCAATTATGTGAGCTTAGGGTGGGTTGGCTGTCTGTTCAGGGAGTTTGGGCTGTTGTGGTGTTCTCTTCCTCATAGAGGGCTCGCTCAGTCTTGAACCAAATATTTGTGAAAAGTTTTGAGATTCTCCAATTAAATATGCTAATAATTATTATGGTTGTTGTTATGATTGTTAAGGGATGAATACATGTGATACAAAATAGAGAATAATGGATTTGATATTTAAAGGGGCAAACCTAATTGGAATTTCTAAGTTAAGCAATTTAGAACTATTCCAAATAAGATCTGCTGAGAGTGAGACCATATTTCAGATTAATGAGTTGGAAACACATCCCATACTTTTCTCAGTCTTAGTAAACACATTTTCCCCTTATGGATTGGGGGAATTGGGAGGACAGACAAAACAGAATTGAAAGGAGGAGAGAG
>NW_011485831.1:0-512 GCF_000754665.1 Bison bison bison | reverse complement strand
ACCAACAGTTGCTTTTTGGTCGCTAGACCTGCCCCTTGACCCCAGTGTGTGGGAAAAGCTATACAGTGGAGAGGGAAGAACATTTAAACTTTGGAGTCTACGTGTTAACTAGACTTATGTTGTGATCCTGAAACTAACATAATTGTTTGTTGTTCAGTCGCTCAGTCGCTCTTTGTGACCCCATGGACTGCAGCAAACTTGGCTTCCCTGTTCTTCACTATGTTACGTGTTAATTCCACCTCAATAAAATATAGAAAATCATAGTAAAAAATAAATAAAGTTTATAGTCTAGCAGAGTTGGGATCAAAGTCCCACCTATGCCAAGTCATTTTATAATCATAAACAAGGGCCCCATTTGCAGAATGAAGTTAATAATAAACCTGTTTTCCGAGTTTTTATGAGGATTAAATAAGACAGGAGATGTCTTTAAAGTGTCGGGCCAAAGGAAGGTGCTATTATTTGGGAGATCTCTGGGACTGCCTAGGGATTGATGCTGAGTCAAAGAGTTCGCT
>NW_011485830.1:4979-5544 GCF_000754665.1 Bison bison bison | reverse complement strand
AAGGCTATGGTTTTTCCAATAGTCGTGTGTGGATGTGAGAGTTGGATTATAAAGAAAGCTGAGCACCAAAGAATTGATGCTTTTGAACTGTGGTGTTGGAGAAGACTCTTGAGAGTTCCCTGGACTGAAAGGAGATCCAACCAGTCCATCCTAAAAGAAATCAGTCCTGAATATTCATTGGAAGGACTGAGGCTGAAGCTGAAACTCCAATACTTTGGCCACCTAATGTGAAGAACTGACTCATTGGAAAAGACCCTGATGCTGGGAAAGATTGAAGGCAGCAGGAGAAGGGGATGATAGAGGATGAGATGTTTGGATGGCATCACTGACTCAATGTACGTGAGTTTGAGCAGGCTCCGGGAGTTGGTGATGGATAGCAAAGCCTGGTGTGCTGCAGTCCATGGGGCTGCAAAGAGTTGGACATGGCTAAACAACTGAACTGAACTGAGAATGGATCCAGTTATTGATATTTTTATAAGCTCCCCAAATGATTTTGTATGGCTATGATTAAGAACCAGTGCCCTCATGAAGAGCACACAAAACAAAGAGATTTGGCTTCTCAGGC
>NW_011485830.1:0-692 GCF_000754665.1 Bison bison bison | reverse complement strand
TACTGTTCATGAGATTCCCAATGCAAGAATATTGAAGTGGTTTTCCATTCCCGTCTCCAGTGGACCAGTTTTGTCAGAACTCTCCATGTTCTGGACCATGAGTCATCCATCTTGGGTGGCCAACATGGCATGGCTCATAGTTTCATTGAGACATAGTTTCATTTGAGATGCTACATGTATGAAAATATTTTAAACTACCCTAAAAACATATTGATAATATGGTTGTATTTAAAGTTCTATATTGAAACTATTTTTTAAAGGAAGTTTGATAGCATCACTCCATTTTCTTCTAGCTAGTCTACCACTTTTATTTGTGAGCTGTTTTTTTCTCTTGGAAGACTTTAGAATCTCTTTATACCCAGTGTTCTGAAATTTTAGAATAATACCTTAGCAAGGGCATAGTGCTGGGTTGGCCCCTTATTGTGTTATGGGAAATTAAAAAAATTTTTTGTCTTCTCCTGTCCATTTTCTTGTCTTTCTTTCTAGAACCCTTACAATTCAATCTTGAACCACATGAATCAATTCTCTGAATTTCTTACTCTTATTTTCTTAATAATACTTTCCATTTCTTTCTTTTTCTGTCTATTCTTCTGTCAACTTAAAAAAATGCATAATGTTAAAGTTGCTGCTGCTGCTGCTAAGTCGCTTCAGTCATGTCTGACTCCGTGCGACCCCATAGACGGCAGCCCACC
>NW_011485829.1:15591-19402 GCF_000754665.1 Bison bison bison | reverse complement strand
ACAAATAACATATATTAATGTATATGCATAGAATATAGAAAAATGGTACTGGTGGACCTATTTGCAGAGCACAAATACAGACACAGATGTAGAGAACATACTTGTGGACACAGTGCAGGAAGAAGAGGGTGAGACTAACTTAGAAAGTCACATTACATATATACACTACCATATGTAAAATAGCTAGTGGGAAACTGGTATATAATACAGGGAGCTCAGCCTGATTCTCTGTGATGACATAAAGGGATGGGATGGGGGTGGGGAGGAGGGAGGAACAAGAGGGAGTTTATATATGTATACTTCCAGCTGATTCACTTTGTTGTACAGCAGAATCCAACAGAACATTTTACAACAATTATCCTTCAATTAAAAATAATTATAAATATTTTTCTTGGTATGAAAAAATGATCTAACAGTTTGCTATTGTCCAAGTACTTTTATATGAATTATTTCATTAGCTGCATTACTGAAATGTTAACTGAAATTATATATTTTTACATATTGACTAATCAGAATGATCACATTTTCTTTGTGCCACTATTAAAAAATATCCCATGCCTATTGCAATTATATAAGTAAACTGATAATGTGGTGGTGGTTTAGTTGCTAAGTCATATATTTTTGGAAAACATAATTTTTCATTTATTATACCAGGGCATTGTAACAACAAGAAAAAATATTTCTTCAGTGCCATTGAAGAGACGGACTTTATAAGTCCACTCACATAGATTTTGTAAAGATCACACAAAGATTTAGCTCATTAGCTCAATCTTTACAGAGGATTATTGACTATCTTTTATCTCTGTTGCAATTTCTTTTTAAGATATTAATATATATCTATAGTGTAGTATGCACTATATATGCATATATATGATATGGATGCATGCAAATTAAGTTTGAGGTACAATTTGTTAAAATTATGCTTGAGAGTAAACCCAAATATTTTAGCATAGTTTTATTTTGACATTAGAATGAAAGAAACTTCCAGTGATATTTTTCATCATAGAATCAAAGGAATATATATATTTGGTTGTGCTGGGTCTTCATTGTTGCCTGGGTTTTTCTCTAGTTGTGGTGAGTGGGGGTTAGTCTCTAGTTGGAGCCTGTAGGCTTCTCATTGTTGTGCAGGGGCTTCTTTTTTTGCAGAGCACAGGCTCTAGAGGGCATGGGCTTCAGTAGTTGCAATGCACAGGCTCTGTAGTTGCAGATCCTGGGTTCTAGAGCAGTCTCAATAGTTGTGGAAACGGGTTTAGTTGATCCATGGCATGTGGGCTACTCCCAGATCAGGCATGGAACCTGTGTCTCCTGCATTGGCAGTCAGATTCTTTACCACTGAGTTACTAGGGAAGCCCAGAAGAAGAAATCTTTTAAATCGCCTAGTCCAAGACCATCAAAAAGTAGTAGAGAACCTTGATAACAGTGTGGTGCTTAAAACTGATTATGGAACTTAATTGCCTGGTTTTAAATCTTTACTATTCCATGATAGCTATGTAAACTTGAAAGAATGATTTCATGTTGCTATGACTTGATAGCCTCACCTGTAAAATGGAGCCCATAATATCTGTCTCCTAAGATTATTTGCTGATTAAATGAGGCTTAGAATACAGATTTGTTGTTGTTGTTTAGTTGCTAGGTTCTCTCCAACTCTTTTTGACCCCATAGATTGTAGCCTGCCAGACTCATCTGTCCATGGGACTTCCCAGGCAAGAATACTGGAATGGTTCCCATTTATTTCCACAAGAGATCTTTCTGATCCAAGGATTGAACCCATGACTCCTGCATTGGCAGGTGGATTCTCTACCATAGAGCCTCCAGGGAAGCCACAGAATAGAGATTTATATGAGTGTTTTAATTATTAACTTCTTGGATTTTACAGATAGTATCACCCATATTTGTGAACAATTGGTCTATCTCATCTATTGTCTGAAGTAAATAATACAGAATCTCTTTCTCCATTCAAGGACAATCAAAATATGAAAGCCCATCTTCTTCTAAGACCTCAGAAGGGATACACTTGCATCCTATAATCTCAGGAGCAGAGAAGCCTGAAGAATGTATATATTTATGATGCTGAAAAAGTAATTGCAGTTTTGGATCATGAATTTTATATTATTATAACTAGGCTCAAACACAACTTTAGTAATAAAAATAGGAACCATTACAATCAACACATTTTTGCCAATGAGAAATAAATTAGTTTATTCCTGTAGCATAAAAATCCATGCTTCAGGATTTGACGAACTCTTGGAAAGCATTTTCTGCCTCCTGCTGGTTGTGTAAACATTTTCCCTGCAAAAATTTGTCAAGATGCCTGAAGAAGTGGTCGTTGCTTGGTGAGAGGTCAGGCAAATATGGCAAATGAGGCAAAACTTCGTAGCCCAATTTGTTCCACTTTTGAAGTGTTGGTTGTGCAACATGTGATAGGGCATAGTCAGGGAGAAGAATTGGGCCCATTCTGTTGGCCAAATCCAGTTGCAGACCTTTCAGTTTTCAGTACTTCTCATTGATTTACTGAGCATACTTCTCAAATGTAATGATTCCCCAAAATTCAGAAAGCTGTAGTGGATCAGACAGGCAGCAAACCACCAAACAATGACCATGACCTTTTCTTTTGGTGAAATTTTGCCTTTGGGGAGTGCTTTGGAGATTCTTTTCAGTCCAGCCACTGAGCTGGTCATCACTGGTTGGTTTATAAAATCCACTTTTCCTCGCAAGTCACATGATTCATTGTTATTGCACAGAATAAGAGAAGGCAACACTTCTAAATGATTAACTATTTTTTATTTTCAGTAAGCTAATGAGGAACACACTTATGGGACTTTTTCACCTTTCCAATTTGCTTCAAATGCCAAACAACCATAGAATGGTTAACTTTGAGTTCTTTGGCAACTTCTCATGTAGATGTAAGAGGATCAGCTTCAATGATACTCTCAGTTGGTTATTATCAAGTTGCAATGCCCAGGCACTATGCTCTCCATTTTCAAGACTCTCGTCTCCTTTGCAAAACTTCTTGACCACCACTGCAATGTATGTTCATTAGCAGTTCCTGGGTCAAGTGTGTTGTTGATGTTGTGCGTTGTCTCTGCTGCTTTACAACACATTTGGAACTCAAATAAGAACATAGCCAGGGTTCAAACCCTGGTCTCCTGCGTTGCAGGCATACACTTTGCTATGTTAGCCACCAGGGAAGCTCATATGCCTTGTAACGTCACCCTACTCTTTCAGATACTGGCTGCAGAGAGTTTGTTATATTTAGAGAATGAGCTCTGGCCTACAGTATATTTAAATATATATTTTTAAAATTGAATTAATGTGTGGTTCTTTTGTACTTCTGAATTTACAAAAGCATGCATGTTCAGTGGCTCAGTCGTCCAAACTCTTTGAGACTCCATAGATGTAGCCCACCAGGCATCTGTCCATGGAGTTTTCCAGGCAAGAATATGAGAGTACTCTATGAATATGAGAGTATTCATGTAAATACTAACATCTTTCAATGTCCATCCTCCATTTTGTTATTTTCCAAGCTTAATTATTTAATTACACAAAGATCTTCTGAGCCAAGTTATTGGTCTCTTGGCTAATAGCTGCCAAAATTGTTCCTTTAAAGTTAATATCAAACCAGGCATTTGGAAGTATCTAGCAAAGAAAGAACACCCTAACTCTAAATTTAAGCCTTTAAAGGGAAGACAGATTTTTCCTCCTGAATAATACATATTTTTCTCTTGGGGTATTACCAATTTTATCATAAAAGTGTATAAAACCTTTTTTCTCTCTCCTATCTGAAAAAAAAAAAAAGGCAGCTTAAACATGA